>NW_021834480.1:42500-47932 GCF_006345805.1 Octopus sinensis
CCATTTTGAGATTTACCTACACAAACCTAATTGTCATGGTTATTAAGTATTGCTAAGATTTGACTAATTAATCAGAGACCTCAGGGTGATCATGATTAATTTCAAGTTTGTATCCTAAGTGATAACTGGATGTCTGATGCAAAAGGCATTTGTTATTGATCAATAAAATATTGAGTATTGCAGAACCTGATATAAATTGAATCAAGTCTCAACCTCATTCAATAGTTTTCACCAATGACAATAACTTCGTCAAGTTAGAAAAGAATTCTTTCCATATCACTTTTGGTAAATTAACATATGCACTTGAAACATCCTTAAGCTGAAATACTAGTGTATATAACATTTATAATGTTAATAGAAATGTAGAACAATACTATCTGTAAAAACTGTGGTGTGTTAAAAACTCAGGGCTCCACTCACAAGAGTGGTGAACCACCAGACACCAGTGTTTCAACCTGATTTGGCCTCCTCAGTGACAAATACCTTGGATGTTTTGAGCTAGGCTGAAAAATGCCTGTCCTGCTACACAAATCCCTGAGGAGGGGAACCTGATAGAATGACTACTTACAAATGTAATTTAATGTGGGAAATAAAATGTATGGGACCTTCAATGTTAGGGAGTAAAAAAGGTAACTAAAAAGCTGTAAAGAATTATCATTTGTGAATAGTTAATAGCAAAATGCTTGCTATTGTCATTTGTGTTTGTAGCAGAGAGATAAATAAGAGCCCATTAATATCATAAAGAAGCTGTTTATTCTCTCTTTTAATAAATATTTCATGGAGTAGCGAGAAACAGTGATATTTAGTAGCAATGAATTAGTTATTGTATAGGTAGGGGAAAATATGATGAGGAGTTGCCAACAAGTTGAACACAAGTCAGGCAAAATATTTTAATGCACCATCTTGTAAAAATAATAATCAAAGTATTTGAAACTCAGAGAAATGAAGTAAAAGGCTGTTTAAGGTTGGGACATCAGAACGTTTTGAAGACATTTTGAAGAAAGATATTAGAAGTTGTAAGAGTTAGCACTTCCTTCTCTAAGCCTAGATTCGAAATCGAATCCAAGAATCATCGGTCGTCAAAAACCAATGCATGTATAGGCGCGAAATTTAAAGATCTCTTTGTTCTGTCAAAAAGTGATTGATCATCTCCCTTTGACCTCCGACCTCAGCCATGTCAGGCGAAGTTCAACTGGACAAGCGCTGACCTACTTAAGTAGTAACTCTGTTGCAGTATGTCTATCTTTCTAGCTATTTCAAATATTATAAATACAAGGGAAAAACAGAGAAAGAAAGAGAATCGCAGCTGACACACCAGCAGACAAGATTTATCTCGCCCCGCATTTTGGAGGCGACAGAGAAATGCCTACAGGCTACTGTTTCGAATGATTCACGCACACACCCACACACACAAACATATTCATCTTTAATATGTGCTCTATACAAGCAATGCGTAGCATTTGCTTACATTTGTATGTAGTGTATTTATAATCCATGTAAATAAATCCCTTTTTAATCATGAAACAATTTATGTATTTATTTATACACACACACATCCACTACAAAGTAAAAGATCTTTGCAAATATTCTCATTTATGAAATTGCAACACTATCCAAGTCAAATATTAAATTGTTGATTTGCCATATATTTTTATGGACACACACACACACACACACACATACACACACACACACAAGTACACACATACATACATACTTATATACATAGATAGTTTGACAGACAGACAGATAAATATCTAAAAGAGCAAACGAATGTAAAGAAAGCAAGGGACCTTGGTAGAGCCAATGAGATTAAGCAAAAGAAATAGGAGGTGGAGGGGTTTTGTCTGTTTTGAAATTTTAGGCATGTTTCAGCCTCAGTGCATTACAAGTGCTTCGTGGGTTGAGTGCTGTTACCCTCCAGCCCCTCACAGACTCTCTCCAGTCCTGTAAACAATTTTGTTTCTCACACACACTACATAATCTCTGTGTAGGTAAGTTGCTGTGACAACAATATACCAGAAACACAGAGAGAAGGAGAAAGAGAGAGAGAGAGAGAGAGAGAGGTAATAAAGAAAAAGAAGAGAAGGAAGAGCAACAGAAGTGTATAGAGTATATTTTAAATATTCATATCAGGAGGTTGATAGCTTGACCATTGATTGAGCAGAGGACACAGAGTAGACAATAGGTGAGAGAAATAAAAGCCATACATGAATAAGCAACCCATAACTACATACATTAAGGCGGCGAGGTGGCAGAACCGTTAGCGTAGCTGTATTTCATCTGCCGCTACGTTCTGAGTTCAAATTCCGCCGAGGTTGACTTTGCCTTCATCCTTTCGGGGTCGATAAATTAAGTACCAGTTACGCACTGGGGTCGATATAATCAACTTAATCCATTTGTCTGTCCTTGTTTGTCCCCTCTGTGTTTAGCCCCTTGTTGGGGTCGTAAAGAAATACATAACTACATACATACAGACAGACAGACAGATAGACATGTTTGTTTGTTTGTTCCTTCTCGAGCCATGCCTGGCTCATAAGGGCCAGTTTCCCCGGTTTCCTTGGCATATAGGTTCCCCACCTGGACAGGACGCCGGTCCATCGCAGGTGAGCTGCAAGATGCAGGAGGAAAGAGTGAGAGAAAGTTGTGGTGAAAGAATCAACAGAAGTTTCGCCATTACCTTCTGCCGGAGCCGTGTGGAGCTTAGGTGTTTTGCTCATAAACACACACGCATCGCCTGGTCTGAGATTCGAACCCGCAATCCCTCGACTGTGAGTCCGCTGCTCTAACCACTAGGCCATGTGCCTCCACACAGACATGTATGTATAGGTAAAGGTATTGTTATCTTCTCGAGTCATGCTGACTCACAAGGGCCGTTTTCCCCAGTTTCGTGGCATATAAATTCCCCACTTCCTTCCTGGATGGGATGCCAGTCCATTGCAGGGTAACTCGCTTTTGCCAGCTGAGTGGACTGGAGTAACATGAAATGAAGTGTTTTGCTCAAGAACGCAATGCAACACCTGGTCCAGGAATCGATACTACAATGTTATGATCATGAGTCCAACACCCTAACCTCTAAGCCATATGCCTCCACATGTATGTATATATTTGCATGCATGCATTATCATCATCATCATCATCATCATCGTTACATGTCTGTTTCCCATGCTAGCAGAGTTGGTTGGTTTGGCAAGAGCTGATAAGCCAGAGTGACATGCCAAACACCAACGTCAGCTTTGGCGTGGTTTCTACAGCTAGACGCCCTTCCTAACACCAACCACTTTACAGAGGTTACTGGGTGCTTTTTTGTGGCATTGACACCAGAGAGGTCACCGTGAAACTCAACTCACAAAATAAGAACCACAACTGGGGGTTGTGCAGTACTGACTTTATGTCAGGTGATGAAAGGTTAAATTATAATTGAGGGACAGGCGGTGAGCTGGCAGAAACGTCAGCACGCCGGGCGAAATGCGTATCCGTATTTCGTCTGTTGCTATGTTCTGAGTTCAAATTCCGCTGAGGTCGACTTTGCTTTTCATCCTTTCGGGGTCGATAAATAAAAGTACCAGTTTCGCAATGGGGTCAATGCAATCGACTTAATCCCTTTGTCTGTCCTTGTTTGTCCCTTCTTTACTTAGCCCCTTGTGGGTAGTAAAGAAATATATAATTGAGGGAGAGGAACAGGTGTGTTGCTGTGGGGGAAATACATGGTTACCCCAAATGGAAAAGGGAGTCGATGACAATGCCGATGTGTCAGGGTGTATCCTCAAGTGACAGGGAGGTGAATATAAGAAAAGGGGTACAGAAGGTTGGATAGGGTGAGTGGGTAAATAAATAATTTGTCAAGGGTGTGAAAGGATAGGAGATGGATTGAGATGGTGAACACAGGTAAATTGGTGGGGTGGTGGTGGAGATAGGAGTGGATCAGGGAGGTGATACAAGATAGAAGAGGTGATGTTAAGTGTGTGGGGTGATATATATATATATATATATACATACACACACTCGCACACACAACAACATCATCGAAAAATACCTTAGGAATGAGAATCCAGGTTCGAAATTTACCCTAAGACACTTGATGAAGGCTGGAGAGTATATCAGCCAAAATGTTGTGTTAACAACGAACAAGATGAGGACAAATATCCGTCAAATGTAAATAATGTAAATAACGTAAATAATGTGCATAATTCCTCATCTCTTAAATATAGAACTGTATTTCCACAAAAAGACATCTAATGTTGATTCTTCAGATTTTGCTGGTAGATTACAGGCGTAATTTTGCGAATATGAAAATAATACTAGTATATGATGTGTGGTGAATTTATGGAAGGAAATCCCCTAAAACTCATAAATTTAGTTGAAAACGGAGAAGAGAAGATGTTGAGATATATAAGAGAATTTTAATTCATGCAGACAATCATTTCGTACAGAGATATAAAAATCATGAAAATTCATGGTTGAATCGAATTAGATTAAATTAATTAATTATATATATATATATATATATATATATATATATATCAATGTGTGGAGGTGCAATGGCCCAGTGGTTAGGGCAGCGGACTTGCGGTCATAGGATCACGGTTTCGATTCCCAGACCGGGCTTTGTGAGTGTTTATTGAGCGAAAAACACCTAAAGCTCCACACAGCTCTGGCAGGGGGTAGTGGAGATCACTGCTGTACTCTTTCGCCACAACTTTATCTCACTCTTTATTCTGTTGGCCTGCTCACTTAGCCAGCGGGGTGGCGTCATTTGAAGGCTAAAACAATGCGAAGCGCATTGTGACTATCGATGTGTAGCAACATCTGATAGCCTGGTCAGTCACGGTGATCACAGTGATATATATCAGTGTAATCTTCAGTGCAGGAAGAATAAACAAAATTTACAATGAACTTGCGAAAGGAAATAGCAGAAGTATATGTGAGTCAAGTTAGATATTAACTATATAGTTAATATCTAACTTGACTCACATCTCTTTCTCATAAGGATGAATATGAATCTCCTCGATTCTATTCTTCTGCTTTTCCTTTCTCTAGTTCATTGTAAATTTTGCTTATATTTCCTGCACTGAAGCGTACATTGATATATATAATTAATTAATTTAATCTAATTCAATTCAATCATGAATTTGCATTATTTTTATATCTCTGTATGAAACGATCGTCTGCATGAATTAAAATTCTCTAATATATTTTAGCATCTTCTCTTCTCCATTTTCAACTAAATTGATGAGTTTTAGGCGATTCCTTCCATAAATTCACAACACATCATCTCTATATATATAAACGGCAAAATGTCTGTGTGTGTGGTGTGTCCTTTATACAAATCCACAGTTTTTCAGTTAGAGGGCTTGCACTTTCTATGGTCATTCAAACCTGTCCAAAGGTGGTTGTGAAGATCTTTTTATTTCCTCAGTTACCCCTGAAAG
>NW_021834481.1:0-27500 GCF_006345805.1 Octopus sinensis
GCTGCTAAGACATCAGAGCGCCAAAGGTTATGACCGATAAAGTATATTGGGGAGTAACATCACTGATACAGCCCAGATCAGTCATATCAGGATTGCTGAAAACAGAGCATATGTTTCTGCAATATCTCTCCCATGGTTTTGGCATTGTCTTGAAGAGTACCATTTTCATCAATCAGAGGGCCAACAGTAGAACCAGTGACTCTGTGTATTTTTGCAAATGAAAAGAACACTTTGGGATTGAGTTTGATCTTCTCAATGGCCCAGGACTCTTCAGCTCTTCACTGACTATTGATGATAGACATCATGTTGTTTTGGAGTTTATGTTTTTTAATCTCTAGCGACGAGATGGCAGTCAGGTTGGTGTGTTGCTGTTGACAGTATTTCAGCTCGTTGATTTTTTTGTTAATTCATTTAATTTTCCTGATGAGATATTTTCTATTTCTAGGGATTCGTCACTTAGATTTGTTTGCAGATCTTAATGGGGTGTGGTTTGCACATATGTTCGTAATGGTGTCTACAAATGACTGCCAGGACTTTTTGATGTTAGTGGGTGTGTATGTGTGCGTGAAGGACCAATCGACTTGTGCAAGATCATTATTGATCGCTTCCCAGTTTGCATTGTGGAAATCCATAGTGTCAAATGGATGAACAGGAGGGATGACATTTGTTTTGCATTTTGGCCGGTGAAATCTCAGATCACAGAGAACCATGTCATGGTCGGAGAGTAGAGTTTCTCCACTGCAATATTGTGGGTAGTATCAGTGTGATTGCTGAAAATTAAGTCTAAGAGGTTTTTGTGACATCTCGTTGGTTCGAGCACCAGTTGGGACAGGAAGAAATCATCCATGAAGTCAAGAAGCGATTCCACTGCCTCCCTGTCAGGGGTTGAGAGAGAAGAACCTGACGGCAGACTGTTTGTAGACCAGTCAACCCCGGGAAGGTTGAAGTCTCCCATCATTAAAATGTTGTCAGGTTGACACTGCTGAATGAAACACTTTATGTTGTTGAGGCATTCCTTGAAGCATGGTAGGGGCGTTTGGGGTGGTCTGTAGAGCCCAACTACTGTTAAGTTGTTGGTTTGACTGAATACAACGACTGCTACGCAGTATCCATTGGAAAATATGTTCATAGCTTCTGTTGAGAATGAATTATGAACATAAATGGCAGTTCCACCTTTTCTTCTGCCAGCACGAATGGCTTTGAAATTTTCACTTTCACCTTGGCTTCCAAGTGGAGGTTACTAAGATGGCTTTCAGTGAGGACGAAGAAAGGGATGTGGTTTGGATGGGGCATCGACCAGTCCTCCAGGAATTTTATCTTCCATTTTTTAGTATATATATATATATATATATACATAGGTATATACCTACATATATATATATAAATATAAATATAAAATATAATATATATATATATATATACATACAAACATACATATATATATATATATATATATATATATATATATATATATATATATATATATATATATATATATATATTTATATACATAAATACATGCATTCATACATATACACGTGTATATACCCACATACGCATATATATCTAAAACAAAAAAAACCCGATCATGTCCAAAGGGTAGTACTAGATAGTTTTCGGGTGTAATTAAATGTAATTATAATGTTTATTTGTTAAAGTTAACAGCAGAAAATTTGCATGTGTATGTTTGTATCTTCCTGCGCGAATGCAAATGTGCCCTTCGCATGCGAAAAACAAACGCACCTACATCTTAAACTGTCACGTCTTTTATTAATATGTCAAGGGAAGTAACTCTAAAAGTTGATTTTCAGTTATCTCCCTTACTGATGTAGTTAAGAGAATATAAACTTTTCTGGTTATTTTCTATTTTACACACTTAATTTTTCAATTATTTGACTGCGGCCATGGTGGAGCAATGCCTTTCTTCGTGCAAATCGACCCCAGGACTTATACTTTGTAGGCCTAGTATTTAAACTATCGGTCCCTTTTTCCGAACCGCTAAGTTCGGGGAATTGTACACACCAGCACCCGTTGTCCAACGACGTTCGAGAAATAAACAGACATTACAAACACACACACACACATATACACACACCACACACACACAACACACATATATAATATATATAATATATATATATATATATATATAATAATAGTTATCGCCATACTAATATGGCATTCTTATAAAATAAGAAAAAAGCTGTCCGCTTATTAGCTCCATGAGGCCATCGCCTTAAGTAGCTATTTGATACACAAACTGTATCCATATAACCTTCGAACAAGGGAGGTCAGTCGCTCCACACTACTTGACGGCAGCTACAGACGCGTTTCGGGGTATTGCCCCTTTTCAATGCAGCGTAGCCAGCCAGTAGGTGTCGCTTCCGACAATCTCTGTTCGATGGTTTTATTTACCTAGTTTCGGTGGAATACATCCACTTGTTTTCAATAATAGAAATATTAAAATAACTAAGTCTCTCTAAAAGAGAACAGCGGCAGCGTTCCCGGAATGCCATATTAGTATGGCGATAACTATTATTTTCGGAACGCTGCCGCTGTTCTCTTTTAGAGAGACTTAGTTATTTTAATATTTCTATTATTGAAAACAAGTGGATGTATTCCACCGAAACTAGGTAAATAAAACCATCGAACAGAGATTGTCGGAAGCGACACCTACTGGCTGGCTACGCTGCATTGAAAAGGGGCAATACCCCGAAACGCGTCTGTAGCTGCCGGTCAAGTAGTGTGGAGCGACTGACCTCCCTTGTTCGAAGGTTATATGGATACAGTTTTGTGTATCAAATAGCTAACTTAAGGCGATGGCCTCATGGAGCTAATAAGCGGACAGCTTTTTTCTTATTTTTATAAGAATGCCATATTAGTATGGCGATAACTATTATTTTCCGGAACGCTGCCGCTGTTCTCTTTTAGAGAGACTTAGTTATTTTAATATTTCTATTATATATATATATATATATATATATATATATATATATATATATATATATATATATATATATATATATATATATATTATATTATATATATACATATATATTCCATGCCGCAGCAGCGCCTTTATTCGCGAAATTCGAACCCAATACTTATTTTTTGTAGGCCTAGTATTTAATCTATTTTCTCTTATGACGAAACGCTAAGTTACGGGGACATGAACACACCAGCACCGGTTGTCAAGCGGTGTTGGAGGGATAAACAGACATACAAACGTGTATATATATATAGCCCCCCACACACACACACATATATGTATATATATGTTTGTGTGAGTGTGTGTGTGTGTGTGTGTGTATGTGTGTGTGTGTGTGTGTGTGTATGTTCCGCCTATCAATTCCACTCACAAGGTTTGGTGGCACGAGTCTATAGTAGAAGACACTAGCCCAAGATAACATGCAGTGGGACTGAACCAAGAACACTGCGTTTCGTAGGGAAGCTACTTATCACACAGCCATTCCTACGCCTATCAATATATATATATATATATATATATATATATATATATATATATATATATATATATATATATATATATATATATATATATATATATATATATATATATATATATATATATATATATATATGTAATATATCTCAGTGGGGGGTTGCCTGCTTACCAACCACATTGTTCCTGGTGCAGTCCCACCGCGTGGCAGCTTAGACAAGTGTTTTCTTCTATCGTCCCGAGTCGACTAAATCCTTATTTTGTTGATGAGGAAACATATGTACAACATTAATCCATTATTTAGTTGTAATTTAATTTCATAACGTTGACTGTGGTGCTATTTCTATGTGGAATATAGTCGGCGACTTTGACCGGTGGGTCTATGTCTAGCACATAGAGCTAACATACTCAAAGTTGGCTCTCTAATATTTACGTATATATATAATATATATATATATATATATATATATATATATATACATATATTATGGCTGCCCCCTCATCATCGAGTATGGCCATTGCACGAAGCTTAACTGTTACTGGAGGTGTGATCGAATGTGACTTTTTAGCCCAGTCTTGTACAGAATTGGCAACTAAAACCTTTACCGGTAATAGCCGGCTGTAGTTGTAACTGGGCTTCATGTACCTTTGCATGTCGTTTAAGTCCTCCCGCCGAATTACACTCTCTTCCACATGCCCGACAGATATGATTAGCATGGTGTGTTACACCACCCCCAGTGGCCAGGTTGTCACTCATCTGTCTCGTTTTATGACTACGAAGTCTATTCCTGTATGTATGTATGTATGCATGCATGTATGTGCGTATATGAGTATGTCTATAACAATAATATATGCATACATATGCATATGTATTATATATTTATATATGTATACACACATAGATACATACATACATACATGTATATACACACACATACATACATACATACATACATACATACATGCATACACACCCATACCTACATACATACATGCATACACACCCATACATACATACATACATGCATACATACCCATACATGCATGCATACATACATACATACATACATACATACATACATACATACTCACAAACGCATACACATGTCATATGTGTGTATTGAATAAATTTGAATAATTGTGTGTATGTGTGTGTGTGTGCATTTGCGTGTGTGTTTGTGAGTGTGTGCGCGCGCGCGCGACAGAAAGACAGACAGAGAATGAGATTGAAGCATCTACTTTCTAATCCAAAGTAATATAATTGTTTCCATATTGTGTTTATGACGTCACAATATCGTTGACGTTTTTTTTTTTTTCGTGAGATTTGGTTTGAAAACTCTTCAGTCTCTTTCAACCTTTCTCGGTGATTAGAGGCTAGGGAATGTGTGCGCCAGGGGGCATACCCAGACATCTGAAGACTAGGGTGAAGTAACAGACATCTTCAGCTTGTTTTTGATGTTTGTGAGGTTGTTTTATGCACCTTTGAGTTCTTAAGCACCCAATCTAACATGCTGGTTGGTAGCATAACATAGTGACAAGGTTTCCGGTAGCATTCCTGTACCCGGATGAACTGTTAACCAGGCCATTTCAGGAGAGAAAACCTGGGGGTTCCAACCAGAAACATATACCTCACTCGCAATACATTCAATAATATATTTTATTATAAATAGTGAGAAAGTAAAGAATGTGACGTTAAATAATAAAGATGATGGAAACGAAATACTGCTTCCTCAAGTTATAATCATTCGTGTGTCAAGAAAATATACTTATAAACATGGTAAGTATTTAAATGAATATAAAAAATATTGTCTGTTGCTATTAAACTGTTTGAAGATCTTTTTAAGAGATTTTTTTTTATAGTAAAGCAAAATAAATTCTTCATTAGATGTTCGATATTCTGCTTATATCACTATTTTTTGTTCCTTCTCGAGTCATGCCTGGCTCATGAGGGTCGGTTTCCCTCTTTCATTGGCGTATAGGTTCCCTACCTGGACAGGATACCGGTCTCTCGCATGTGAGCTGCTAGATGCAGGAGGAAAGTGTGAGAGGAAGTTGTGGCGAAAGAATCAGCGAAAGTTAACTATTTCATTACCTTCTGCCGGAGCCACGTGGTGCTTATGTGTTTTGCTCATAAACCATAAACACACTGTGGTGTGTGGTGAAGGAGTGTGACGGATGGGGGAGAGCGGAAGTGGGGCTTGGGGAGAATGAGATGGACTGGGCAACAGGTGGACGTGTTTGCCAATGAGCTTAGAAGACTGGCTAAATTGGCGGGTTATGAGGGAGTGTAGTGAGTGTGTGCGATTTGAATATAGAGGCACCTACCTTCTCTTCGTGGTGACGGAGATCCTCCCGAGATGGCTGGTCCTTCCTCACAGCCCCTACCCGAACACTAACGATAGCAGCTGCTAGCCCCAAACCCTTTAGCGACTTCCTCGCACGTCTTGTCACCAGCACAACCCACGTTGGAAAGGTCAACTTCCGCCCTCTGCGCGCGCTTGACGGCTGACCCCTTCCGCTTTCCCCAGCTTCCGGTCAACGCACCCCGCTGGCTGACGTCCTGCTGCTGACGCCATCCCACACGCCACCCTGATCTTAAAGATCACAATCTCTCCGCTCCATGTTGTAGTCTACCATCCAACCGGGAGAACGCCTTGCTCGTCGAGATCTTCTCAAGCTGGGCTCCTCACTCTCCCCCTCTCCCGAATCATCGTCCGTCGAAGCAACAATCCTGCGAAGGTCCAAGACATGTCGAGGTGTGCCATCTACGGATACGTTGCTTCTGGAATTGATCGCCGTCACCGTTCCTCTGCTCCATTGAGACGTACAGCGCGCCTTTGGTGGCTTGACCCAGACTTCCTCCCCTATTTTCACGCGAACGGGTCCCTTCTCTTCCTCGTGACCCTCTGGCGCTTTGCTCGGGTGCCTCCATTCATATTTGAACACAGCTCTCTGCGGCACAGATTCCTCAGCCTGTCCGGATCGGGGAGACAAGTTGTACCAAAAAACTGCTTCAAGCGGCGAAATGTGCCCTCTTTCCGCTATGGCCTTGACTGTCCGATGGTACCTCTCCACGATCCCGTTACCGCCCGGCCTATACGCTGCTCTGAACAAGCGTCGCACGTTCCACCGATCAAGCATAACCCTCAATGCTTCCGAACGAAACGCCGCCCCGTTGTCCATCAGTAGTTCTTCCACGGGACCTCTCTCTAAAAATATCCCGTTCAGGATCTGCACGATCTCGTCAGCAATGCCCGATCTCAACTCCCTCCAAATGGCCAGCCGGCCCGGCCCACAGTCGACCATGGAGAGGTACATTCGCTGACGGTAGTGTGTCACATCCACAGCTAGCCTTTTCCAGTTCTGCTCCACGGAAAGGCTTCCCTGTTCATGCCCACACGGAGCAGGGTCGATGGACTGACACCTGTCGCAGCTCCCGACCACCTTCCGGACGCTTCTCCTGGTCACGTCAGCATCAATCTTTTTTGCCAGATACAGGGTCCTGTCCACACCCAGGTGATGCATAGCGTGCAGTTTCTTCAGTTCAGAGTCATCCAACCGACACGCCGCAGCTATCCCTTTCCGGGCCTCCTCCGGTTCTTCCAACCACGCCCTTTTCACCCTGGTCAGTACGTCCGCCTTGTTTTTCTTCGAAGGCACGAAGACCACGTTCAGCTTCAGTCCGAATTCGGCGATCAATTCACCTAGAACTCCTAGACGGCGCTTCACTAACATCTCCGCAGCACCTTTCGTCCGCACTCTCCTGTCACCGGTGATCACCGATCCTACCCAGCCAAGTACAGTGGCCGAATCCGTCCGCATTTCAATCGTGCGCAGCCCCCATTTCAAGGTCAAGTTCACCCCTTTCAGCAGCGCGTCTAATTCGGCGACATTGATGTGGTTGAAATCATCTGCTTTCCGAAGCCAGGCCGCGTCCTCCACCGCAGTGCCTTCGATTGCCAACACCACCCCTATCGCTATACTGCTAGCATCACACCAGACGGTCCCGCATTTCGTCTTGGGCACGTACCAGTTCCCCCTGACCGGGTCTTCCGCTCTTGTCCTCTCTAGAATCTCCTGCATCATCGCCACCGTCCCTTCTCCCACCTTGTCGCCCCACCTCTCTCCTTCTGCTCGTCTCTTGGTGTAACTACACGCCGTGCACAGCCATCCAGCGATCGGGTAGTGACCGACCAACTTCCCACACACCGAGAACAGCTCTCTCCTGCTGACGCTGGAACTCAGCTCTGGGATTTCATTTCCTCTCCGGAACACCAATTCACCTGATCTATCTCTTCGCAGCTTCAGCCCCAGCGCGGCTCCCCCTTCAATCGACTCCGGTGGCTTAGCAACCAGTCCGAACTTCTCCAGATGTCTCACTACCTCGTCGGCTGGCACTACAGTTTCGTCCACCAAAATGTCGTCAATGTAGGAGCTGGTGGCCTTCCTAATCTTGCCGTCTTTCCCTAGGACGGACCTAAGCACTGCCGCCATGATCTTCGGAGCGGAATTCAGCCCGAAACCCAGCCTGGTTAGACAGTACGTCCGGCCCTTGTACCGCACCAGCTGATATCGCCATAGTTTGTCGCTCACATGGAGCTGCAAGTATGCCGATCTCAAGTCGACAATCGTCGCTGCCTCAGTCGACTGTCTCCACTTACGTAATGCCTCACCACAAACGTCTGTCGCCTCACCTCCCGTGTGACACGATATGTGCTGGTTTAGCTCCCTGAAGTCCAGCACCGGTCTGACTTTTCCCTTCGTAGGCTGCACCACCGCCATCAGGTAGCACTCCACCCGCTACCTCCTCCTTCCAAGGGACAAGGACCCCTTCCTCGATCCACCTCTCCACCTCGTCTTCAAAACCAACCCTGGCTTGGCCTTTCAGGGTATGCTGGTAACAGCTCACCCTGTTCTCAAGTGTCGGGGGCTCGTCCTTCCATTCCACTCTATCGTCCACCGCTGACCATCGAACGCCGTCTGGAAGTCTTTGTCCTCGATGGTGTAAGCGGCGCAGTCCCTCGTGGGGCTCTGCTCCCCTGGCGATCCTGACTCGCAGTGCACAACGCCCCCACGCTTCCGAACGTGACCTCATTTCCCACAACACTGACGCCACCGAGGCAGTTGATGGCGTCCATCCCCATCACCACATCAACTCCATTTATCACGCGTTCGGCCACAATTGCCTGTAGCCTTAGTGTCGCGCCGCGCACCACTATACTCTACCTTGCTGCTGCCTCTGCAACGGATTTCGCTGCCGTCGACCGCCCGGACACTACACACCCCGTTCCATTCCTTCGTCACCCTCGAAGTCACCAGGGTGGTCGTACAGCCCGTATCCACAAGGGCCTTGAACGTCTCCCCTCTCGGCCTACATCAATTAATGGCAGCGTCTCCAATAGCGCCTCTACTCGTTTGAGGGGAAAGTTCGAGAGGCAGCAACTTCCCGCGGTCGTTTCCCTGGCCGCAATCACGGGCAATGTGCCCTGTCTGCCTGCATCGATAGCAAACGGGCCCCGGCTGCGTACAGTCCCGCGCCATATGCGGTCCCTGGCATCTAAAACACCGTCCTGAGAACGGCCGCTCTCGTTGCACGGTGGGCTTCTGTACCTCTTTCTCGGGACGTCGTCCGTCTTTACGCGCCTCCGTCACCGCCATCGCTATCGCCTTCCGCCCAGAGTGTCTCGTCAACGCGCGAGCATGAGTTACAAGTTCGCTCAATGGCATCTTATTGACCCCGGGCAGTTGTTGTAGGTGAATCCCTACATCGTCGGGGAACCCATTCACGAACGCCAGTCGGGCTGCTCTCTCCAGTTCTTCTCCGGCAAACCCGGCCAGAGTCGCTAGCCTTCTAGCTTCCGATGCAAAATCATCCACCTGGCCTCCCGTCCACCTGATTGCACCTAGCTTAGCGAAAGCTGTGTACTCGCATTCCGTGTATGCGTCACACAAGCGCCGCTCTATATTCTCATCGCAGAGCCGTTCTTCGACATCCATCTCTAGGTAAAGCGACAACGCACTCCCTTCCAAATACAGCGCCATAAGACTCGCCACGTCGCTTATGCCCTGCAGTCTCGCCACCAGCCTGATTTTCTGAATCCAGGCCACTACATCGCCTTCGCCGTTAAAAGGTCTGACGACGTCACTGGCGATCCTAATTTTTGCAGACATCGTGTTGAAAAAAAATGTGAATGTTTACGAACTGCCGAAATAGCTTGTAGTGAGTGTGTGCGATTTGAATATAGAGGCACCTACCTTCTCTTCGTGGTGACGGAGATCCTCCCGAGATGGCTGGTCCTTCCTCACAGCCCCTACCCGAACACTAACGATAGCAGCTGCTAGCCCCAAACCCTTTAGCGACTTCCTCGCACGTCTTGTCACGTCTTGTCACCTCGCACGTCTTGTCACCTCGCACAACCCACGTTGGAAAGGTCAACTTCCGCCCCCTGCGCGCGCTTGACGGCTGACCCCTTCCGCTTGCCCCAGCTTCCGGTCAACGCACCCCGCTGGCTGACGTCCTGCTGCTGACGTCATCCCACAGGAGAGTCGCTAGAACGGACGATTAGGTTAGCGTTCGTGACCGGCTTTCCCGACATCATGTCGGTCAAGCTACAGAAGCTCCCGAACGTGCGTTCGATGCCGATGGCCGATATCATGTCGCGGGCACGTGTACTGGTTTCGTGCAGCAGGTTGACGTCGGTAGCAGCGACTGTAACGTCGAAAAGTGGCCCAGCTAGGAGCAGCGGAGAGGGGCTGAGGAAAGAACGTGTGCGACTGTTCATAGGACAGTGTTTCCGGTGCCAAGGTCCACACATGGTCCGTGACTGCGCGTCGCCCAAGCCTGAGGTGATTTGCTACCGGTGTCGAGAGCCAGGGCATGTAGCCAGCGAGTGTCTGCAGGGAAACGGACCGCGGGAGACTACTGCGCCGGTAGTCGTCCCTTTGGATTAGTAGCGGCGCGTTTATCATCGCTACCTGTGGTCGACATTCTGGTGAAGGGGAAGATGTCGCGAGCCCTGGTGGACACGGGCTGTACAACGACCCTGATGACTACGGAAGTGGCATCCACCAGAATGTCGTCGATGTATGAATTGGTGGCCCTTTTTACTCTGTCCACCTTCCCCAGGATGGCCTTGAGAATTGTTGCCATAATCTTCGGCGCCGAATTCAGCTCGAATTCCAACCTGGTCAGACAGTACGTCAGGCCCCTATACCTGACGAGCTGGTACTTCCATAATTTCTCAGCCACATGCACCTGTAGGTATGCCGAGTTCAAATCGATAATCGTGGAGGCCCCCGTCGTCTGCCTCCACTCTCGCAAGGTGCCTCCGCAGACATCCGTGGCCTCGCCGCTTGTATGACACGAAACGTGGTCATTCAGCTCTCGGAATTCGAGCACTGGCATGACCTTACGCTTTGTGGGCTGTATCACCGCCATCAGTGGCAGGACTCCGCTCTCTTCTTTTTCCCAAGGGATCAGTATGCCCTCCTTAATCCACCGCTCCACTTCCCCCTCGAACTCACTTCTGGCATCTCCTTTTAGAGTATGCTGATAGCAGCCCATTTTATTCTATAACATCGGGGGCTCTCCCTTCCAGTGCCACTCCACTGTCCACCTCTTGCCATCAAAGACAGCCCGAAAATCCTGGTCTTCAATGGTGTGCGCCGCATCCTTTTCCTCACGGTTGTCGTCGGTACACGGTCTCGCCCTACACGGCTTCCCCGCTAACCCAAACGTTACGCCAGCCCCGTTGACGGTGACACCTCCCAAGCGGGTGATTGCATCCATCCCCATCACCACGTCAATCTCGTCCACCAAGTGACCAACTACAATTGCACGCAACGTCAGCTGTAGTCCCTGCACCACAATCTGCGCATCCGTACCCCTTCGCAGTACACTTCTCTTCCGTCGACTGCCCTAACACTGCTTCCACCACTCCACGTGCACTTCGCAGTGCACTTCTCTTCCGTCGACTGACCTAACACTGCTTCCTCCACTCCACGTGGAGTGGAGGAAGCAGTGTTAGGGCAGTCGACGGAAGAGAAGAACACTGCGAAGGGGTTACGGATGCGCAGATTGTGGTGCAGGGACTACAGCTGATGTTGCGAGCGATTGTGGTTGGTCACTTGGTGGACGAGATCGACGTGGTGATGGGGATGGATGCAATCACCGTTTGGGAGGTGTCACCGTCAACGAGACTGGCGTAACGTTTGGGTTAGCGGGGAAGCCGTGTAGGGCGAGACCACGCACCGACGACAACCGTGAGGAAAAGGATGCGGCGCAAACCATTGAAGACCAGGATTTTCGGGCTGTCTTTGATGGCGAGAGGTGGACAGTGGAGTGGCACTGGAAGGGAGAGCCCCCCTATGTTAAAGAATAAAGTGGGCTGCTATCAGCATACTCTAAAAGGGGATGCCAGAATTGAGTTCGAGGGGGAGGTGGAGCGGTGGATTAAGGAGGGCATACTGATCCCCTGGGAAAAAGAAGAGAGCGGAGTCCTGCCACTGAAGGCGGTGATACAGCCCGCAAAGCATAAGGTCAGGCCAGCGCTCGACTTCCGAGAGCTGAATGACCACGTTTCGTGTCATACAGGCGGCGAGGCCACGGATGTCTGCGGAGACACATTGCGAGAGTGGAGGCAGACGGCGGGGGCCTCCACGATTGTCGATTTAAAGTCGGCATACCTTCAGGTGCATGTGACTGAGATACTATATACGTACCAGCTCGTCAGGTATAGGGACCGGAGGTACTGTCTGACCAGGTTGGGATTCGGGCTGAATTCAGCGCCGAAGATTATGGCAACAATTCTCAAGGCCATCCTGGGGAAGGTGGACAGAGTAAAAAGGGCCACCAATTCATACATCGACGACATTCTGGTGGATGAAACTGTGATACCAGCAACGGAGGTCATAGGCCATCTGAAGAGTTTTGGACTGATCGCCAAGCCGCCAGAGGCTATGGAGGGAGGTGCAGCACTGGGCCTCAAGCTATGGAGATACAAGGCCGGCGCCTTGGTGTTCCGGCGAGGGAATGAGGTCCCTGAACTGGGCGCCAGCATGAGTAGACGGCAACTGTTCTCTGTGTGTGGGAAGCTGGTGGGACACTACCCGATTGCAGGCTGGCTCCGGACAGCATGTAGCTTCATCAAGAGACGAGCCGAAGGAGTGAAGTGGAATGACGAAGTGGGGGAGAGGACAATCGAAATGATGCAGGAAGTCTTGGTCAGAGTAGGAGCAGAAGACCCAGTGAGGGGCAACTGGTATGTTCCCCAATCAAAGAGCGGTATCGTATGGTGTGACGCCAGTTGCATCGCAATAGGGTTGTCTTGGAAGTAGGAGGTGTCACGGTGGAAGATGCGGCCTGGCTCAGGAAGATGGATGACTGCAATCATATCAAGGTGGCGGAGTTGGATGCCGTGCTGAAGGGGGTGAACCTAGCCTTGAAGTGGGGGTTGCACACCAAAGAAATCAGGACTGATTCGGCCACTGTAATTTGTTGGGCGACAGCAGTCATCACCGATGAGCGGAGGGTGCGGACCAAAGGGGCTGCAGAGATGCTGGTAAAGCGTCGATTAGGAATACTGCGTGAACTAACCACTGAGTTCAATCTGAAGCTGAGCGTGATCTTTGTGCCTTCCAAGAAGAACAGGGCAGACGTCCTGACCAGGGTAAAGCGAGCCTGGTTGCAGGTGCCAGAGGATACGAAGCAGGATGTAGCTGCAGTATGCCGTCTGAGCGACTCGGAGTTACGGAGACTGCACACCATGCACCACATGGGTGTGGACAGGACATTGTTCCTGGCCAGAAAATTGTGTCCGACGTAACAAGACAGAGTGTGCAGAGAGTGGTTAGCAGTTGTGACAGGTGCCAGTCCATCGACCCTGCTCCGGTCGTGCATGAAGCGGGAAGTATTCCAGTGGACCAGGACTGGAGACGACTGGCGGTGGACATAACACACTACCGGCAGGGGACACACCTCTCAATGGTTGACTGCGGACCGATGCGGTTCGCCATATGGAGGGACATGGTGGACACGGGCTGTACAACGACCGTGATGACTACGGAAGTGGCATCCACCAGAATGTCGTCGATGTATGAATTGGTGGCCCTTTTTACTCTGTCCACCTTCCCCAGGATGGCCTTGAGAATTGTTGCCTTAATCTTCGGCGCTGAATTCAGCCCGAATCCCAACCTGGTCTGACAGTACGTCGGGCCCCTATATCTGACGAGCTGGTACTTCCATAATTTCTCAGCCACATGCACCTGTTGGTATGCCGACTTCAAATCGACAATCGTGGAGGCCCCCGTCGTCTGCATCCACTCTCGCAAAGTGTCTCCGCAGACATCCGTGGCCTCGCAGCCTCTATGATACTACACGTGGTCATTCAGCTCTCGGAAGTCAAGCACTGGCCTGACCTTATGCTTTATGGGCTGTATCACCACCATCAGTGGCAGGACTCCGCTCTCTTCTTTTTCCCAGGGGATCAGTATGCCCTCCTTAATCCACCGCTCCACTTCCCCCTCGAACTCACTTCTGGCATCTCTTTTAGAGTATGCTGATAGCAGCCCACTTTATTCTTTATCATCGGGGGCTCTCCCTTCCAGTGCCACTCCACTGTCCACCTCTTGCCATCAAAGACGGCCCGAAAATCCTGGTCTTCAATGGTGTGCGCCGCATCTTTTCCTCACGGTTGTCGTCGGTGCACGATCTCGCCTACACGGTTTCCCCGCTCACCCAAACATTACGCCAGCCTCGTCGACGGTGACACCTCCCAAGCGGGTGATTGCATCCATCCCCATCACCACGTCAATCTCGTCCACCAAGTGACCAACCACAATTGCTCGCAACGTCAGCTGTAGTCCCTGCACCACAATCTGCGAATCCGTAACCCCTTCGCAGTGCACTTCTCCTCCGTCGACTGCCCTAACGCTGCTTCCTCCACTCCACGTGCACTTCGCAGTGCACTTTCTTCCGTCGACTGACCTAACACTGCTTCCTCCACTCCAGTGGAGGGAGGAGAAGCAGTGTTAGGGCAGTCGACGGAAGAGAAGTGCACTGCGAAGGGGTTACGGATGCGCAGATTGTGGTGCAGGGACTACAGCTGACGTTGCGAGCAATTGTGGTTGGTCACTTGGTGGACGAGAATGACGTGGTGATGGGGATGGATGCAATCACCCGTTTGGGAGGTGTCACCGTCAACGAGACTGGCGTAACGTTTGTGTTAGCCGGGAAACCGTGTAGGGCGAGACCACGCACCGACGACAAACGTGAGGAAAATGATGCGGCGCACACCATTGAAGACCAGGATTTTCGGGCTGTCTTTGATGTCAAGAGGTGGACAGTGGAGTGGCACTGGAAGGGAGAGCCCCCGATGTTAAAGAATAAAGTGGGCTGCTATCAGCATACTCTAAAAGGAGATGCCAGAAGTGAGTTCGAGGGGGAGGTGGTGGAGCGGTGGATTAAGGAGGGCATACTGATCCCTTGGAAAAAGAAGAGAGCGGAGTCCTGCATGCCACGACGGCGGGTGATACAGCCCACAAAGCATAAGGTCAGGCAGTGCCGTGCTTGACTTCCGAGAGCTGAATGACCACGTGTCGTGTCATACAGGCTGGTTGAGGCCACGGATGGTGCGGAGACACCTTGCGAGAGTGAGGCAGACGACGGGGGTCCACGATTGTCGATTTGAAGTCGACATACCAACAGGTGCATGTGATGAGAAATTATGGAAAGTACCAGCTCGTCAGGTATAGGGGACGGACGTACTGTCTGACCAGGTGGGATTCGGGCTGAATTCAGCGCCGAAGATTATGGCAACAATTCTCAAGGCCATCCTGGGGAAGGGGACAGAGTAAAAAGGCCACCAATTCATACATCGACGACATTCTGGTGGATGAAACCGTGATACCAGCAACGGAGGCATAGGAACCTGAAGAGTTTTGGACTGATCGCCAAGCCGCCAGAGTCTATGGAGGGAGGTGCTGCACTGGAGCCTCAAGCTATGGAGAGACAAGGCCGGCGCCTTGGTGTTCCGGCGAGGGAATGAGGTCCTGAACTGGGCGCCAGCATGAGTAGACGGAACTGTTCTCTGTGTGTGGGAAGCTGGTGGGGACACACTACCCGATTGCAGGTGCTCCGGACAGCATGTAGCTTCATCAAGAGACGAGCCGAAGGAGTAGTGGAATGATAAAGTGGGGGAGAGGACAATCGACATGATGCAGGAAGTCTTTGTGTCAGAGTAGGAGCAGAGGACCCAGTGGGGCAACTGGTATGTTCCCAAATCAAAGAGCGGATCGTATGGTGTGACGCCAGTTGCATGCAATAGGGTTGTCTTGGAAGTGGGAGGTGTCACGGTGGAAGATGCGGCCTGGCTCAGGAAGATGGATGACTGCAATCATATCAACGTGGCGGAGTTGGATGCCGTGCTGAAGGGGGTGGTGACCTCGCCTTGAATTGGGAGGTTGTACACCCATAGAAATCAGGATGATTCGGCCACTGTATTTTGTTGGCGACAGCAGTCATCACCGATGAGCGGAGGGTGCGGACCAAAGGGGCTGCAGAGATGCTGGTAAAGGGTCGATTAGGAATACTGCGTGAACTAACCACTGAGTTCAAGTGAACTGAGCGTGATTTTGTTGGCCTTCCGAGAAGAACAGGGCAGACGTCCTGACCAGGGTAAAGCGAGCCTGGTTGCAAGTGCCAGAGGTGCGGAGCAGGATGTAGCTGCAGATGCAATGCCGTCTGAG
This sequence comes from Octopus sinensis, assembly GCF_006345805.1. Classification (NCBI taxonomy): domain Eukaryota; kingdom Metazoa; phylum Mollusca; class Cephalopoda; order Octopoda; family Octopodidae; genus Octopus; species Octopus sinensis. The sequence goes on from NW_021834481.1 coordinate 16,208, forward strand.
CGACTCGGAGTTACGGAGACTGCACACCATGCATCACATGGGTTGTGGACAGGACATTGTTTCCAGGTAGAAAAAGTTGACTCCGACGTAACAAGAGAGAGTGTGCAGAGAGTTGTTAGCAGTGGACAGGTGCCAGTCATCGACCTGCTCCGGTCGTGCATGAAGCGGGAAGTATTCCAGTGGACCAGTGGACTGGAGACGACTGGCGGTGGACATAACACACTACCGGCAGGGGACATACCTCTCAATGGTTGACTGCGGACCGGGGCGGATGAAGGGAGATGAAGTCGGGGACCGCAGAAGAAGAATTGTGAAAGTGTTGAATGAGATATTCCTGGAACGAGGCCCCGTGGGATGAACTGCTTCTGGACAACGGCACTGCATTTCGCTCGGATGTGCTGAGAGAAATGCTTGATGAGTGGAAGGTCAACCGCTTCTTCAGGGCGGCATTACCGGCCAAGTGAACGGTGTGGTGGAAAGGCATCATCGTACCATCAAGGCCATCGCAGGAAGAGAGGGGTCACATTTCACAGCGAGGCCGTGTTTTGGTACAATATGTCGCCCAGATCAGGACAGGCTGAGGAGTCGGTGCCACACAGGGCAATATTCAGGTACGAGTGGAGGCATCCCTGTAACATCAATGCGACCCGGGGAGGAAAAGAGCACGCCTTCGTGCAGGTCGGGGAGGAAGTCTGGGTAAAACACCAAACGCACGGTGTAGATCGCAATGGGGAAAGGGGACAATAACCTCCGTAAATTCAAAGAATAACATCTCGGTCGATGGTATGCCACGCCACATTTTGGACATACGGAGGATTGTCCATGCCCCAGAGGATGGGGCCAGCAGCAGTGGGCAAGACGAACACAAAAGACAGGATGACGAGGTCGGCAGCAACACTCCAAGAACAAGCCCTAGGGTCGCACTGCGATCACAGAGGGAGCGGCACCCTCCTCCCTGGTTGGCTGATTATGACACCAGTTTCAGGTGCGGGAGTGAGTGAGGAAGCCGGTTCAGTGATCTGTAGATCAGGGGGGCGTGTGGTGTGTGGTGAAGGAGTGTGACGGTTGGGGGAGAGCGGAAGTGGGGCTTGCAGGGCTTGCAGGGCGCATGCGCCGGAGGAAGCGGAAGTGACAGGCAGAACGCACGTGCGGCATTGAGGAGTTGCGGCAGACAGGACGAAGGGACCAGACGAGCGAGTTGGCTAAAAGCGATCCAAGTTCATCTCCGACGAGGTAAGACCCAATTACATTTCCATTCTCCCTTTTTCTGTTGTACTCTTTTCACCGTTCACACTACACACACACATCCCCCGGTCTGAGATTCGAACCCGCGAATTCTCGACCGCGAGTCCGCTGTTCTAACCACTAGGTTATGTGCCTCCACTATTCCGCTTATACTTACCACTATTGTTGCAATCATAAGAACACATAAAACATCGGTTGCAAATGTGTGTGCGTGTGTGTGTGTGAGTGTGTATGTGTGTGTGTGTGTTTCTTGTGAGTGTGTATGCGTGCGTGTGTGTTTGTGTTTGATGTGTGTGCGTGAGTGTGTATGTCTGTTGTGAGTGTGTGTATGTGTGCGTGAGTGTGTGTATGTTTGTTGTGAGTGTTTGTGTTTGTGTTTGATGTGTGTGCGTGAGTGTGTATGTCTGTTGTGAGTGTGTGTATGTGTGCGTGAGTACGTGTATGTTTGTTGTGAGTGTGTATGTGTGCGTGTGTGTTTGTTTGATGTGTGTGCGTGAGTGTGTATGTTTGTTGTTAGTGTGTGTGTGTTTGTTGTGAGTGTATATGTGTGCGTGTGTGTTTGTGTTTGTGCTTGATGTGTGTGTGTGTATGTGTGCGTGAGTGCGTGTGTGTTTGTTGTGAGTGTGTATGTGTGCGTGTGTGTTTGTGCTTGTGTGTGTGTAGATGTGAGTATCTATTGGTCTCCTTCAGTCATTCTCTATCTCTCTGTCTTCATCATCCCGCCAGACACGCATTTTGAGTCAATCTACGAACGTGTGTTTGATTGCTGTGTGTGTCAGTGTGTGTGTGTGTATGCATGCGCGCTCGCAGGCGCGTTTTTTTGCGTCTGCTTCTGTGCATGTGCGTAGACTACCAAGATGATGTGCGTGGCAGAAACGTTAGCACGCCGCGCGAAATGCATATCCGTATTTCGTCTGCCGTTACGTTCTGAGTTTAAATTCCACCGAGGTCGACTTTGCCTTTCATCCTTTCGGGGTCGATAAATTAAGTACTAGTTACGCACTGCTTCCTCCACTCCACGTGGAGTGGAGGACGCAGTGTTAGGGCAGTCGACGGAAGAGAAGTGCACTGCGAAGTGCACGTGGAGTGGAGGAAGCAGTGTTAGGGCAGTCGACGGAAGAGAAGAGCACTGCGAAGGGGTTACGGATGCACAGATTGTGGTGCAGGGACTACAGCTGACGTTGCGAGCAATTGTGGTTGGTCACTTGGTGAATGACCACGTGTCGTGTCATACAGGCGGCGAGGCCACGGATGTCTGCGGAGACACCTTGCGAGAGGGTGGAAGCAGACGGCGGGGGCCTCCACGATTGTCGATTTAAAGTCGGCATACCTTCAGGTGCATGTGGCTCAGAAATTATGGAAGTACCAGCTCGTCAGGTATAGGGGCCGGACGTACTGTCTGACCAGGTTGGGATTCGGGCTGAATTCAGCGCCGAGGATTATGGCAACAATTCTCAAGGCCATCCTGGGGAAGGTGGACAGAGTAAAAAGGGCCACCAATTCATACATCGACGACATTCTGGAGATGAAACCCTGATACCAGCAACGGAGGTCATAGGCCACCTGAAGAGTTTTGGACTGATCGCCAAGCCGCCAGAGGCTATGGAGGGAGGTGCTGCACTGGGCCTCAAGCTTGGAGAGACAAGGCCGGCGCCTTGGTGTTCCGGCGAGGGAATGAGGTCCCTGAACTGGGCGCCAGCATGAGTAGACGGGAACTGTTCTCTGTGTGTGGGAAGCTGGTGGGGCACTACCCGATTGCAGGCTGGCTCCGGACAGCATGTAGCTTCATCAAGAGACGAGCCGAAGGAGTGAAGGTGAATGATAAAATGGGGGAGAGCACAATCGACATGATGCAGGAAGTCTTGGTCAGAATAGGAGCAGAGGACCCAGTGAGGGGCAACTGGTATGTTCCCAAATCAAAGAGCGGTATCGTATGGTGTGACGCCAGTTGCATCGCAATAGGGTTGTCTTGAAAGTGGGAGGTGTCACGGTGGAAGACGCGGCCTGGCTCAGGAAGATGGATGACTGCAATCATATCAACGTGGCGGAGTTGGATGCCGTGCTGAAGGGGGTGAACCTAGCCTTGAAGTGGGGGTTGCACACCATAGAAATCAGGACTGATTCGGCCACTGTACTTGGTTGGGCGACAGCAGTCATCACCGATGAGCGGAGGGTGCGGACCAAAGGGGCTGCAGAGATGCTGGTAAAGCGTCGATTAGGAATACTGCGTGAACTAACACTGAGTTCAATCTGAAGCTGAGCGTGATCTTTGTGCCTTCCGAGAAGAACAGGGCAGACGTCCTGACCAGGGTAAAGCGAGCCTGGTTGCAGGTGCCAGAGGATGCGAAGCAGGCTGTAGCTGCAGTATGCCGTCTGAGCGACTCGGAGTTACGGAGACTACACACCATGCATCACATGGGTGTGGACAGGACATTGTTCCTGGCCAGAAAAGTTGACTCCGACGTAACAAGACAGAGCGTGCAGAGAGTGGTTAGCAGTTGTGACAGGTGCCAGTCCATCGACCCTGCTCCGGTCGTGCATGAAGCGGGAAGTATTCCAGTGGACCAGGACTGGAGACGATTGGCGGTGGACATAACACACTACCGGCAGGGGACATACCTCTAAATGGTTGACTGCGGACCGGGTCGGATGAAGGGAGAATAAGTCGGGGACCGCAGAAGAAATTGTGAATGTGTTGAATGAGATATTCCTGGAACGAGGTCCCGTGGATGAACTGCTTCTGGACAACGGCACTGCATTTCGCTCGGATGTGCTGAGAGAAATGCTTGATGAGTGGAAGGTCAACCGCTTCTTCAGGGCGGCATACCGGCCAAGTGGAAACGGGGTGGTGGAAAGGCATCATCGTACCATCAAGGCCATCGCAGAGAGGGGTCACATTTCACCAGTCGAGGCCGTGTTTTGGTACAATATGTCGCCCAGATCAGGACAGGCTGAGGAGTCGGTGCCACACAGGGCAATATTCAGGTACGAGTGGAGGCATCCCTGTACTACATCAATGCGACCCGGGGCAGAGGAAGAGCACGCCTTCGTGCAGGTCGGGGAGGAAGTCTGGGTAAAACACCCAAACGCACGGTGTAGATCGCAATGGGGAAAGGGGACAATAACCTCCGTAAATTCAAAGAATAACATCTCGGTCGATGGTATGCCACGCCACGTTTTGGACATACGGAGGATTGTCCATGCCCCAGAGGATGGGGCCAGCAGCAGTGGGCAAGACGAAAACTCAGACAGGATGACGAGGTCGGCAGCAACACTCCAAGAACAAGCCCTAGGGTCGCACTGCGATCACAGAGGGAGCGGCACCCTCCTCCCTGGTTGGCTGATTATGAAACCAGTTTCAGGTGCGAGAGTGAGTGAGGAAGCCGGTTCAGTGATCTGTAGATCAGGGAGGCGTGTGGTGTGTGGTGAAGGAGTGTGACGGATGGGGCAGAGCGGAAGTGAGGCTTGCAGGGCTTGCAGGGCGCATGCGCCGGAGGAAGCGGAAGTGACAGGCAGGACGCACGTGCGGCATTGAGGAGTTGCGGCAGACAGGACGAAGGGACCAGACGAGAGAGAGTTGCTAAAAGCGATCCAAGTTCATCTCCGACGAGGTAAGACCCAATTACATTTCCATTCTCCCTTTTTCTGTTGTACTCTTTTCACCGTTCACACTACACACACACATCCCCCGGTCTGAGATTCGAACCCGCGAATTCTCGACCGCGAGTCCGCTGTTCTAACCACTAGGTTATGTGCCTCCACTATTCCGCTTATACTTACCACTATTGTTGCAATCATAAGAACACATAAAACATCGGTTGCAAATGTGTGTGTGCGTGTGTGTGTGTGAGTGTGTATGTGTGTGTGTGTGTGTTTCTTGTGAGTGTGTATGCGTGCGTGTGTGTTTGTGTTTGATGTGTGTGCGTGAGTGTGTATGTTTGTTGTGAGTGTGTGTATGTGTGCGTGAGTGTGCGTATGTTTGTTGTGAGTGTTTGTGTTTGTGTTTGATGTGTGTGCGTGAGTGTGTATGTCTGTTGTGAGTGTGTGTATGTGTGCGTGAGTACGTGTATGTTTGTTGTGAGTGTGTATGTGTGCGTGTGTGTTTGTTTGATGTGTGTGCGTGAGTGTGTATGTTTGTTGTTAGGTGTGTATGTTTGTTGTGAGTGTATATGTGTGCGTGTGTGTTTGTGTTTGTGCTTGATGTGTGTGTGTGTGTGTGTGCGTGAGTGTATGTGTGTGTTGTGAGTGTGTATGTGTGCGTGTGTGTTTGTGCTTGTGTGTGTGTAGATGTGAGTATCTATTGGTCTCCTTCAGTCATTCTCTATCTCTCTGTCTTCATCATCCCGCCAGACACGCATTTTGAGTCAATCTACTAACGTGTGTTTGATTGCTGTGTGTGTCAGTGTGTGTTTGATTGCTGTGTGTGTCAGTGCATGCGCGCTCGCAGGCGCGTTTTGTTGCGTCTGCTTCTGTGCATGTGCGTAGACTACCAAGATGATATGCGTGGCAGAAACGTTAGCACGCCGGGCGAAATGCATATCCGTATTTCGTCTGCCGTTACGTTCTGAGTTTAAATTCCACCGAGGTCGACTTTGCCTTTCATCCTTTCGGAGTCGATAAATTAAGTACCAGTTACGCACTGGGGGCGATATAATCGACTTAATCCGTTTGTCTGTCCTTGTTTGTCCCCTCTGTGTTTAGCCCCTTGTGGGTAGTAAAGAAATGCATATATGTATTATGTAAGCACGTATGTATATGCTTGTATATGTGGTGTGATGGTGAAGGAGTGTGACGGAATGGGGGGGAGCGGAAATGGGGCTTGCAGGTCTTGCAGGGCGCTCTCGCAGGCGGAAGCGGAAGTGACAGAACGCACGTGCGGCATTGACCAGTTGCGCCAGACACGACGAAGACACCGAGAAGACACGACGCGAGCGAGTTGGCTAAAGGCGATCCGAGTTCATCTCCGGCCAGGTAAGACCCAATTACATTTCCATTCCTTTCCTTGTTCTGTTGTACTCTTTTCATACTACAAGCTATTTCGGCAAATAATCATTCGGTTTCGTAAAAAATAAAAGTAGAAAATTATGCAGAGTGCTATGGTTTCACGCGAGCCTATAACACCGTTTTGCGGCGACACCGATGTGGTCGCTTGGTTGAAGAGGGTAAAGTTGGTGGCGAAGCTCCACGGTATAGCTGACCTGGCTAGTTTTATGCCGTTGTATTTGGATGGCCCGGCCTTGGCGTTATATTTAGAGATGGAGGAGACGGACCAACTCAGCGCAGATAAAGTGGAGATCCGACTTATGGAGGCCTTCGCGGAAGGAATGTTTGAAGCGTACGGTCGGCTGGGTAGAATGAGATGGACCGGACAACAGGTGGACGTGTTCGCCGGTGAGCTTAGAAGGTTGGCTAAACTGGCGGGATTTGAGGGAGAGTCGCTAGAACGGACGGTTAGGTTAGCGTTCGTGACCGGCTTTCCCGACATCATGTCGGTCGAGCTACAGAAGCTTCCGAAAATGCGTTCGATGCCGATGGTCGATATCATATCGCGGGCACGTGTACTGGTTTCGTGCATCAGGTTGACGTCGGTAGCAGCGACTGTAACGTCGAAAAGTGGCCCAGCTAGGAGCAACGGGGAGGGGCTGAGGAAAGAACGCGTGCGATCGTTCAAAGGACAGTGTTTCCGGTGCCAAGGCCCACACATAGTCCGCGACTGCGCGTCGCCCAAGCCTGAGGTGATTTGCTACCGGTGTCGAGAGCCAGGGCATGTAGCCAGCAAGTGTCTGCGGGGAAACGGACCGCGGGAGACTACTGCGCCGGTAGTTGTCCCTTTGGATTAGTAGCGGCGCGTTTATCATCGTTACCTGCGGTCGACATTCTGGTGAAGGGGAAGATGTCGCGAGCCCTGGTGGACACGGGCTGTACGACGACCATGATGACCACAGAAGTGGCAGAGACGTGGAGTGGAGGAAGCAGTGTTAGGGCAGTTGACGGAAGAGAAGTTCACTGCGAAGGGGTTACGGATGCGCAAATTGTGGTGCAGGGACTACAGAGGCTATGGAGGGAGGTGCTGCACTGGGCCTCAAGCTATGGAGAGACAAGGCCGACGCCTTGGTGTTCCGGCGAGGGAATGAGGTCCCTGAACTGGGCGCCAGCATGAGTAGACGGGAACTGTTCTCCGTGTGTGGGAAGCTGGTGGGACACTACCCGATTGCCGGCTTGCTCCGGACAGCATGTAGCTTCATCAAGAGACGAGCCGAAGGAGTGAAGTGGAATGATAAAGTGGTGGAGAAGACAATCGACATGATGCAGGAAGTCTTGGTCAGAGTAGGAGCAGAGGACCCGGTGAGGGGCAGCTGGTATGTTCCCAAATCAAAGAGCGGGATCGTATGGTGGGACGCCAGTAGCATCGCAATAGGAGTCGTCTTGGAAGTGGGAGGTGTCACGGTGGAAGATGCGGCTTGGCCTAGGAAGACGGATGACTGCAATCACATCAACGTTGCGGAGTTGGAAGCCGTGCTGAAGGGGGTGAATCTAGCCTTGAAGTGGGGGTTGCACACCATAGAAATCAGGACTGATTCAGCCACCGTACTTTCTTGGGCGATAGCAGTCATCACCGATGAGAGGAGGGTGCGGACCAAAGGGGCTGCAGAGATGCTGGTAAAGCGTCGATTAGGAATACTGCGTGAACTAACCACTGAGTTCAATCTGAAGCTGAGCGTGATCTTTGTGCCTTCCGAGAAGAACAGGGCAGACGTCCTGACCAGAGGTAAAGCGAGCCTGGTTGCAGGTGCCAGAGGATGCGAAGCAGGCTGTAGCTGCAGTATGCCGTCTGAGCGACTCGGAGTTACGGAGACTGCACACCATGCATCACATGGGTGTGGACAGGACATTGTTCCTGGCCAGAAAAGTTGACTCCGACGTAACAAGACAGAGTGTGCAGAGAGTGATTAGCAGTTGTGACAGGTGCCAGTCCATCGACCCTGCTCCGGTCGTGCATGAAGCGGGAAGTATTCCAGTGGACCAGGACTGGAGACGACTGGCGGTGGACATAACACACTACCGGCAGGGGACATACCTCTCAATGGTTGACTGCGGACCGGGGAGGTTCGCCATATGGAGGGACACGGTGGACACGGGCTGTACAACGACGCTGATGACTACGGAAGTGGCATCCACCAGAATGTCGTCGATGTATGAATTGGTGGCCCTTTTTACTCTGTCCACCTTCCCCAGGATGGCCTTGAGAATTGTTGCCATAATCTTCGGCGCTGAATTCAGCCCGAATCCCAACCTGGTCAGACAGTACGTCCGGCCCCTATACCTGACGAGCTGGTACTTCCATAGTTTCTCAGCCACATGCACCTGTAGGTATGCCGAGTTCAAATCGACAATCGTGGAGGCCCCCGTCGTCTGCCTCCACTCTCGCAAGGTGTCCCCGCAGACATCCGTGGCCTCGCCGCCTGTATGACACGAAACGTGGTCATCCAGCTCTCGGAAGTCGAGCACTGGCCTGACCATACGCTTTGTGGGCTGTATCACCGCCATCAGTGGCAGGACTCCGCTCTCTTCTTTTTCCCAAGGGATCAGTATGCCCTCCTTAATCCACCGCACCACTTCCCCCTCGAACTCACTTCTGGCATCTCCTTTTAGAGTATGCTGCTAGCAGCCCACTTTATTCTTTAACATGGGGGCTCTCCCTTCCAGTGCCACTCCACTGTCCACCTCTTGCCATCAAAGACAGCCCGAAAATCCTGGTCTTGAATGGTGTGCGCCGCATCCTTTTCCTCTCGGTTGTCGTCGGTGCACGGTCTCGCCCTACACGGTTTCCCCGCTAACCCAAACGTTACGCCAGCCTCGTTGACGGTGACACCTCCCAAACGGATGATTGCATCCATCCCCATCACCACGTCAATCTCGTCCACCAAGTGACCAACCACAATTTCTCGCAACGTCAGCTGTAATCCCTGCACCACAATCTGCGCATCCGTAACCCCTTCGCAGTGAGCTTCTCTTCCGTCGACTGCCCTAACACTGCTTCCTCCACTCCACGCGGAGTGGAGGAAGCAGTGTTAGGGCAGTCGACGGAAGGGAAGTGCACGTGGAGTGGAGTAAGCAGTGTTAGGGCAGTCGACGGAAGAGAAGTGCACTGCGAAGTGGTTACCGATGCGCAGATTGTGGTGCAGGGACTACAGCTGATGTTGCGAGAAATTGTGGTTGGTCACTTGGTGGACGAGATTGACGTGGTGATGGGGATGGATGCAATCATCCGCTTTGGAGGTGTCACCGTCAACGAGGCTGGCGTCACGTTTGGGTTAGCGGGGAAACCGTGTAGGGCGAGACCACGCACCGACGACAAGCGTGAGGAAAAGGATGCGGCGCACACCATTGAAGACCAGGATTTTCGGGCTGTCTTTGATGGCGAGAGGTGGACAGTGGAGTGGCACTGGAAGGGAGAGCCCCCGATGTTAAAGAATAAAGTGGGCTGCTATCAGCATACTCTAAAAGGAGATGCCAGAAGTGAGTCGAGGGGGAGGTGGAGCGGTGGATTAAGGAGGGCATACTGATCCTCTGGGAAAAAGAAGAGAGCGGAGTCCTGCCACTGATGGCGGTGATACAGCCCACAAAGCGTAAGGTCAGGCCAGTGCTCGACTTCCGAGAGCTGAATGACCACGTGTCGTGTCATACAGGCGGCGAGGCCACGGATGTCTGCGGAGACACCTTGCGAGAGTGGAGGCAGACGGCGGGGGCCTCCACGATTGTCGATTTAAAGTCGGCATACCTTCAGGTGCATGTTGCTGAGAAAGTATGGAAGTACCAGCTCGTCAGGTATAGGGGCCGGACATACTGTCTGACCAGGTTGGGATTCGGGCTGAATTCAGCGCCGAAGATTATGGCAACAATTCTCAAGGCCATCCTGGGTAAGGTGGACAGAATAAAAAGGGCCTCCAATTCATACATCGACGACATTCTGGTGGATGAAACCGTGATACCAGCAACGGAGGTCATAGGCCACCCGAAGAGTTTTGGACTGATGGCTAAGCCGCCAGAGGCTATGGAGGGAGGTGCTGCACTGGGCCTCAAGCTATGGAGAGACAAGGCCGGCGCCTTGGTGTTCCGGCGAGGGAATGAGGTCCCTGAACTGGGCGCCAGCATGAGTAGACGGGAACTGTTCTCTGTGTGTGGGAAGCTGGTGAGACACTACCCGATTGCAGGCTTGCTCCGGACAGCATGTAGCTTCATCAAGAGACGAGCCGAAGGAGTGAAGTGGAATGATAAAGTGGGGGAGAGGACAATCGACATGATGCAGGAAGTCTTGGTCAGAGTAGGAGCAGAGGACCCGGTGAGGGTCAGCTGGTATGTTCCCAAATCAAAGAGCGGGATCGTATGGTGTGACGCCAGTAGCATCGCAATAGGGGTCGTCTTGGAAGTGGGCGGTGTCACGGTGGAAGATGCGGCCTGGCTCAGGAAGACGGATGACTGCAATCACATCAACGTGGCGGAGTTGGATGCCGTGCTGAAGGGGGTGATCCTAGCCTTGAAGTGGGGGTTGCCCACCAAAGAAATCAGGACTGATTCGGCCACTGTACTTTGTTGGGCGACAGCAGTCATCACCGATGAGCGGAGGGTGCGGACCAAAGGGGCTGCAGAGATGCTGGTAAAGCGTCGATTAGGAATACTGCGTGAACTAACCACTGGGTTCAATCTGAAGCTGAGCGTGAAGAACAGGGCAGACGTCCTGACCAGGGTAAAGCGAGCCTGGTTGCAGGTGCCAGAGGATGCGAAGCAGGCTGTAGCTGCAGTATGCCGTCTGAGCGACTCGGAGTTACGCAGACTACACACCATGCATCACATGGGTGTGGACAGGACATTGTTCCTAACCAGAAAAGTTGTCTCCGACGTAACAAGACAGAGCGTGCAGAGAGTGGTTAGCAATTGTGACAGGTGCCAGTCCATCGACCCTGCTCCGGTCGTGCATGAAGCGGGAAGTATTCCAGTGGACCAGGACTGGAGACGACTGGCGGTGGACATAACACACTACCGGCAG
>NW_021834482.1:0-17500 GCF_006345805.1 Octopus sinensis
CAGAAAAACGGATTAAGTCGATTACATCGACCCCAGTGCGTAACTGGTACTTAATTTATCGACCCCGAGAGGATGAAAGGCAAAGTGAACCTCGGCGGAATTTGAACTCAGAACATAACAGCAGACGAAAACCTATTTCTTTACTACCGACAAGGGGCTAAACACAGAGGGGACAAATAAGGACAGAAAAACGGATTAATACGATTACATCGACCCCAGTGCGTAAATGGTACTTAATTGATCGACCCCGAATGGATGAAAGGCGAAGTCAACCTCGGCTGAATTTGCACTCAGAAAGAAAAGTCGGACGAAATACTACTAAACATTTCGCCCGGGATGCTTACGATTCTTCCAGCTCGCCACCTTAATAACTGTATAAATAATGCAACTAATAAGGGTGGGTGGTAAGAGAAGAAAAGCGGTGAAATTAAAGAGCAATTAAATCTGAATTAATCAATATGATGTCAAAGTTCAAACGGCATCGATACAATACACTAAGTCCAGAGTTTAACAATAATGAAGTAAAATCATTCATGCACAAAACGACCTCTGACCGAAACATAAAAGAATCACTTTATATATCAAACTCGTAATAATTACTCCCCTGATTAAATTGAAAATAAGGTATGCAATTAAGAAATGAACTTTCGCCACATACAAATCATTACAGGGCGAAATAAATTCAACGAGGTTTATAATAATAATTGGCTTATAAATAATTTTCAATACTACCGACAGAATTATGTTGGTGAACATGTGTAGATTTACCATGTGTGAAAATTTATTGCTCTGTACGAGACAGTACGGTAAAGAAATAAACGAGACGTGAAAAGAATAGAAGTGGCGTTCTGATTGGCTAAAAAACTTTGCTTTCAAGAAATATCGCTTTCAGTTTTAGCCTCGCATTTCCAGATCTAGTAACTCGACAAACAATTTCGATTTTGATAAATATGCATATACATACATATATGTATGTATGTATGTATGTATGTATGTATGTATGTATGTATGTATGTATGTATGCATGTATGTTTGTATGTATGTATGTATGTATGTATGTATGTATGTATGTATGTATGTATGCATGTATGTTTGTATGTATGTATGTATGTATATATGTATGCATGCATATATATAGTCGTGCAAGCATGGAGATTGGGTGTGCATATATCTGTGTGTGGGTGGGTGTGTTTATGCATATATGCGTGTGTGTGTGTGTGAGTGCATGTGCTTGTGCATATATGTGTGTGTTTGTGTGTGTGTGGATACACACACACACACGCTCACACCACACACACACACACACACACACACACACACACACACACATATATATATATATATATATATATATTGATAAAAATGATAAGACAGCAAAAGAATGAAAGAGACCTCGATATTATGTAAATAGAGGAATTTATCTGTAAATGTAATATGTGACAATTATTCGGTAGCCATGATAAAACTCCGAGTTTCGGATGACGGGGTGGAAATCCACGCCGCCATCTCTTCAGATATCTGGCCATCGGAAAAAAATGCTTATGAAAATCCGATGCCGGAAAACTGAAGAGATGGTGGCGTGTGGCGTGGATTTCCACCTCGGCATCCGAAACTCGGAGTTTTTCTCAGGGGTCCGAATAATTGTCACATATTACATTTACAGACAATATATATATATATCTATATATATATATATATATATATAATATATATATATATATATATATAATATATACATATATATTCAATATGTCTTCAACTCCATTCTTTCATTTATTTGTATTTAAAAAAAAACACACAAATTCCACACGATAGCACGTGATCTCTGCCTTAGGCATGTAGCTTCATTCGTGTTTTTTCTGACGTGAATTTGCTACCCAGGTATCGGTTAAACGAATATCCATAATAAGATAATTCATTCAACTACTCAATTAGTTATATATATATATATGCTATATATATATCTATATATATAAATTATATATATATATATATATATATATATATATATATATATATGTTGTAAATGTAGTTGGTAATAAATTATGTGAATGGGTATTCTTGGTAGTTGATGATTGATTAAGTATATTTCTTATTTTGTATATAATATATGTATGTATGTATATTGTAAAATACATACACTAATATATATCCTTTGTGTATTTTCCGGTGGCTGCAATGGTGTAGTGGAATATATAACTCTCATGTTATTTAAGTATAATTAACTTTTTTTATTTTAAAAACAAACTATATTTTAATATAGCTTAAATCGAGGAATTTTATTGTATCAATCTCATGCAATAAAGTTTTCAAAGAAAAGTTATGAGTTTCTCAAATTTGAGGGTGATAATTTAGTTCTATACATTTTTATGATTATAGTTCTATAAGGAACTTTTAATATATGTCACTAGCATCAGTAAGGTAAAGAAAAAGTTATCAACAACACCGCTTATTTTCAATTAGTTTAATTACGTCATCTCTATTAATTAATGCAATTATATCATAAAAATGAAAAAAATTAGAATATTATTTAGAAATTTTGGCAGTTTTAACTCGAAGGCGTGTGTTTTATTACGACGTTCGGTAAATTCCGTAAAAAAATTTATTTATTTTTGGTGACTGGAAATGTACATTTTGTTTGAAGTCAGCATAAAGTGAAAGAGAGAGGAAATGGACATGGACGTATGTATGTGTTGATGGGTGGGGGTGCGAGATAGAATGTGTTGTGTGTATGTGCGTGTGCCTGTGAGAGAGAGAAAGAGAGGGAGGGAGAGAGTAGCAGTGTATATTGAAAAAAAATTCTTCTCGCATATTTTTTCAGTGAATGCGTGAGTTCTTGATTGAGAGATAAGGTGAAAAAGGTGTGTGTTGCTGTGTATTTGTGAGTGTGTGTGTGAGTGAGAGAGAGAGAGAGAGTGAGTGAGAGAGAGATGAAGAGAGCGCAAATTTTACTTTGCTACTTATACATATATACAAAAAATGTCATGAGAACACACACCTTCACTCACTGACTCATTCTTTCTCTCTCTTCTTCACAAGCACACATAAAAAAACACGTATGCATATGTATTTATGAATGTATGTGTATATAACAGATAATGGGTGTGGGTATGTGTTTGTGTGCTTGTGTGATTGATCCTAGACATTTTACACATACATGACAACACCTCTCAGAGTCAATCACACACACTAACTCATAAAAAAAAAAGATGCGACAAAACTAACTAAATAAAACTTTTCATCGACAACTGTGATTGTCACACGTCCGATGACGGTCACATATCCCAAACTCGAGTCGTGTGTATCATAATTGAAGACGGAAAGGATGGCTTCCCTTTGCAAATACTGATAGGGCACACAAGTGTGTCTAAAGCCAGCTGGAGGAGGTGTCCTCCTGGGGCTATAAACTACAGTAGCATCCACCCTTAGGGGTTAGCCATATTTAAATGGCAAATATGCGTCACGATGTGTTGTAGCTACTGTTTATAACTCGCTCTGAGATTTATTATTGCTTGTTTACACTTTTTCGATATCAGTGTCTTTACTGATATACTTGGCAAAAGTATATGTAATTTTTGAAGGGAACCTGCTTCTCATCGACAACTGTGATTATCACACGCCGAGTGACGGATCAATACCCAGAAACTCGAGTCCGGGTGTATCATAAGTTGAAGACGGGAAGGATGGCTTCCTTTGCAAACACGATAGGGCACAGAAATTGTGTTGTCTGATGGCCAGCTGGAGGAGGTGTCCTCCTGGGGCTACAAACTACAGTAGCATCCACCCTTAGGGGTTTAGCCATATTTAAATGGCAAGTATATGTAACTAAATAAAAAAATACGCTATCACTCTGTCCCCCTCTTTCTCTCTCACACACACAGAGCAAGATACCTTCTCTCTTTCTCTCTGACAACACCTCTCTCTCTCTTAGTCAAACACACAGTCAAAAAAGATGCAAGAAAAAGTTTATAGATAAAATTTATGCTATCACCCACTCCCTCCTCTCTCTCTCTCTCTCTCTCTCTCTCTCTCTCTGTCACACATACACAGCGACACACACTTTCTCTCTCTCTGTCTGAGAGCGCACTCTCTCAGTTAATCACTCACACACTCAATCAAAAGAGACGGGAGGAAAACTAAATTAAAAAATTTAAAAAACTAAACTAAAAAATAAAAAAATAAATAAATTAAAAACTAACCAACTCACTCTGGCACTGGTAGGTTTATCTACATAATGATAACATATGTACAATATATTACTTCTTGTAGCATTGTAAATAGTAACTAAATTATGGGGGCTATATGCAATACTAATCGAAAAACTAATAACTACAACCGAAAACAGCAACAATAATAACAATAAAAACAAATAATAATAAACAACCAAATAAATGAATTTAATAATTAGTACTCGAATTTACATGTAAATTTCAGAAAACAATGGAATGAACATTTGTACATCATTACAATGTTGAAATATGATATTCGCTACATGTTTGTATGTAGCTATCCATATGTACGGCTCCTCTAAACAATAAATGAATTTAAGCGTCATTATATATACGTTTCAAAATGTTTTTCTAGTAACATTCGACGCGTCTCTTTAGATATTTATATTCGAAGACATATTATTCACCTGTTAACGTTTTAAATTTCGTAAGAAAATTGTGTTTTTAAACACTATTAATCATTTAAACATCAAGAAATACTGTAGAATTAGAAAAATATAGTTCACAATTGCTGTTGAACATTAGAAATACAACCAGCTAATACAGTCACAAATAACACTGACTTTAATTAATGGCTGGATATATATCATAAACAATTGGTTCTTCATGACGGAAACTTTTATGCTCCACCTAACCCTTGTTCTCCAACTATTTTCGCTTTATTTCCTTATGTTTTTATTATATTATCTTCTGTAATTTTCGCGACTGCTACAAATCAATACTGCAGGTTCGTTGTAAAAGCTGGTTAACACTTGTGTTCATTAGTCAAAACAAATTACTAGAATCATGTTTTAAGCTACAAATTACGTCATTAGTCGTTAACATCGAAATGTGTTGGCAATTTCAAATTGTCTATCATTAAGGTGTATATAAACTATATAAAATTCACCAAGTAAAAATATCCTCAACAGACATATGCAAATATGATCACTAGAAAATCTCACAATTAACAAGGTGTATATTACTTCACACACACACACACACACACACACACACACACACACACACACACACACATATATATATATATATTCGAAAAAAGAAAGACGAAGACAGGTGGAGTAGGCAACAAACAGGTGTATTAGTTTAACGCTCGGGAAGTGAAAAATATTTAACGTTTCGAGCCTACGCTCTTCCACAGAAAGAAACAAGGCGATAGAAGAAAGAGAGAAAATAAAGACAATATGTATTTATATACGTATGTATATATGTGTGTATATATATGTATTGTATGTATATGTATATAGATATGCGTATATATATATATATGTATGTATATATAATATATCTATATATATATATATATATATATTCATGTATACACACACACACATACACATTCTTTTATTCTTTTATTTGTTTTAGACTTTTGAATGCGGCCATGCTGGAAGACGCCGTTTGTTGAGCTTTGGTGAGAAGGAGAAACTGGCACAAACACACACACACACATACACGATGGATTTACCACACATTTTCTATCTGCCAAATTCATTCAACATGCACGTACGGCCCCGACCTATTACAGAAATCATTTGCCCAGGATACCATGCAGTCTGACTGAGCCCGAAGCAGCACGGTTGCAAAATGAGCTTCTTAAACACGTAACTGGACAAATGGATAAATTGTTAAATAAATAAAAAGAGCCTCGGGCCGACCAAAGCCTTGTGAGTGGATTTGGTAGACGGAAACTGAAAGAAGCCCGTCGTATATATGTATATATATATGTATGTGGGGTTATGTTGTGTCTGTCGTGTTTGTTCCCCTAGCATTGCTTGACAACCGATGCTGGTGTATTTATGTCCCCGTCACTTAGCGGTTCGGCAAAAGAAACTGATAGAATAAGTACTGGGCTTACAAAGAATAAGTTCCGGGGTGAAGTTGCTCGATTAAAGGCGGTGCTCCAGCAAGGCCGCAGTCAAAATGACTGAAACAAGTAAAAAGAGGAAAAAAGAGAAAGAGATAAATAAATAAGTTTCTTTATTGGTCACACAGGGCTGCACACAGATGGGACAAGTTACAAGGTAGGGCTTTTCTTTTGGGGGAGAAAAAAAAAAGGGTGGCGTAGGTTTTCGATCAAAAGGGATCGTAAAAGGGAAAAAAGAACAAAAAAAAAAAAAGAGAAAAAAGGAAGAGAAAAAAAGAAAAAAAGGAAAAGAAAAAAGGGAAAAAAAGAAAAGGAAAATGAAAAAAGAAGAAAAAGAGGAAAAAAGGGGGAGAGGAAAAAAAAGCGATCAATAGGAATCGTGTATCACAGTGTCATGATGTATGGTGTAAAGGGGAAAGCAAGTAAGGTTTATCCGTGGGAAGAAAAGCCTACGAAAAAGACCATGGGAACCTTGGGCATTAGTGTAATGCAAAAAGAAAACACATTACAGTAAGTGGCTCTCTTTTTCCCTTTCGTTTTTTTCTTTTGGCTCATCGGATTATGTTCAAGTTGGCTCTGTCATTCACACGTGCCATCCTTGGTACATTCACCCATCTTGTTTTGAAGCATTCACTAGACAAAACTTGTCTCTCTACTCTCTTCAAGTGATACTTGAAGAAGTTGATGAGAGATTGACCAGTGAGGAAAGTGTTTGTCTCTAGACCTTTCAGACACGTCCACCATACACATTCTTTCGCTATAGGTACGTAGATAGATAGATTTGAAGATAGAACGATGCATAAATAGACAGGCAGTCAAACAGACAGGCAGAGAGACAGATAGATAGATAGATAGATAGATAGATAGATAGATAGATAGATAGATAGATAGATAGATAGACAGACAAACACACACACATAGATTGATAGACAGACAGACAGATGGATAAATAGATAGATAGATAGATAGATAGATAGATAGATAGATAGATAGATAGATAGATAGATACTTATATAGATAGACGACTGGATAGATAGGTAAATAAATAAATAAGTAAATAAATAGATAGAAAGATAAATAAATAGATGAATAGATTGAGAGTTTTATAGATAGACGGATGGATATATAGAAAGATATGTGGATAAATCGGTAGATAGATAGATAGATAGACACATAGATGAATATATATGTAGATAGAGGGATGGATAGTTAGATAGATAGATCAACTTATCCAGTTGCATTTGACACTTTTAGCGTCTGTTCTTTAGGAACTTCAGACAATGTTTTAATATCTAAAAGTAATTCCTTTTGTGAAAGTTTCCGGGAGTTTCCATATTTAGCAATGATGGACGACGTTTAACTAGATTTATTGATGATCTGTCTCCAGTTTAGTGAAGTAACTTATGGTTTTCAGTGAGCTAGGACTTTATCTTATTTAAAAACACCGACCAACATCCACACACCACATTCACCACGCTTAGACAAGCGTTATAAACGATTTATTAATGAAATGTTAGCATTAAGATAGCCGGCTTGTGTCCGGGATGCCGCGTCTAGGAAGTTGCCTGGAGCATGTTATAGATTTTTCCTTTGTAAATATTTAAAATGGCTTGTTTGACTCACGCAATGTAAAAATCGAGGTAGTTTCATGAGTTAAAGGAAGATTAAATGGATAGACTTAGCAAGTCCTTTGAGAGCATAAGATAAACTACTTTTTAGAATACACGTATGTATATGTCTGTATATACGTATCTATTTGTGTGTGTATATATGTGTGGCGTGCGTCTGTGCACAGGAGGATGTTTGTGTCTGTGTGTGTCTATCTATCTATCTATCTATCTATCTATCTATCTATCTATCTATCTATCTATCTATCTATCTATCTATCTGTCTGTCTGTCTGTCTGTCTGTCTGTCTGTGACTGACTATTTGTCTGTCTGTCTGTCATTCGATCAATTGATCAATACACACTCACACACACACACATGATGTTTATATGTTTATATTATATATATATATATATATATATATATATATTATATATATATATATATATATATATATATATAGACCGAGGTGGTACCCAAAAGAAACCGGAATTTTGCAATATTATTTCATTCACTTAGTTTTACGTGTTTACACTTTTATCGCCTTCAGACTATTCTCCTTTAGAAGCAATGCATCTGTCCAGATGCGTTTTCCATTGTTCGGAGCAGTGCTGGAACTCTTGCGACGTGATACCTTTTAACGCCTCCGTCGTTGTATTCTTCACTTCTTCCGCATCTGCAAATTCTGTTGCACCAGCTTCCGTCACCAGTGATGAACTTTAAAAAAAGGTCCGGATCAATTTGCAGGTGTAGTTTCAGATCACCTCACGCATTATATCGTGGCTGTTTTAATATTCTGTGAGCAAGAGGCGCAGAAATTTTGCTGCAACTCTTCATTCGCAATTCCGCGCTGAAAATCCGTCATATCAACAATTTCGTCGATTGTTCGGTGATGGTCCTCCAACATCAGTTCATGAATTTTCATGATGGTTTTATTCGTTCGGGAAGTCGACTACGCCCCGAATGAGATTAATTCGTCAAGTGACAAGTGGTCATTCCTAAAGCGTGAAAACCACTCGTAAACTCACGTTTTGCTCATAGCAACATCATTGTAAACTGTTAGAAGCACGATGACTGTTTCGGCCGCCTTATTCCCCAGCAAAAAAACGAATTTTCACGGCAGCATGCTGTTCCTACGTTTCATTATCACAAAATCGACGAAGAAGGGATGATGCACTGCAATGGAAAGACGTGCCACGTGACAGTAAAATTACAGTCCACGACGCCGGACGGCATAATGATGCCTGAGGGTCGCATAAGGTGGCTTCTAACAGCGGAAACCTGAACCACAAAGAGTTTATCCCACGATTTATATGAATCTATATGTCTAAGTATATGTATACATGGTGGAGGCGCGTAGCTTAGTGATTAGGGTGTCAGCATATTGATCGTAAGATTGTGGTTTCGATTCCTAGACCGGGCGAGGCGTTGTGTTCTTGAGCAAAACACTTCATTTCACGTTGCTCCAGTCCACTCAGCTGGCAAAAGTGAGTAACGCTGCGATGGACTGGCGTCCCGTCCAGCTGGGGAACACATACGCCATAGAAACCGGGGAACCGGACCCATGAGCCTGGCTAGGCTTTAAAAGGGCGACGTTTATTGTATTTATATGTATATATATATATATATAATTATGCGCGTGTGTATACGAGGGGAGAGCTGAAAAGTTCCTGCCTTTAAGAGTATTGTGAAAGACCTGGTTGGAGGTTCAATCTTCCGAGTTCGTCTACAGGGCCCAAAAAAAAATAATAAAGGAGAAAGACTGCTGCAAGTAGTTTGTGAATGTGAGTGTGGAATATGTTGAATAAAACCATAATTAACTGGTCTTCCCGTATCTTCTTTTACCCAAAGCCAGAAATTTTCAACACAACCTCGTATATATATGTATGTATATCTGCATGCATGTATATGTATGTATGTATGTATGTATGTATGTAGCGCAGGAGTGGCTGTGTGTTAAGTAGCTTGCTTACAAACCACATGGTTCCGGGTTCAGTCCCTTGGGCAAGTGTCTTCTATTATAGCCTCGGGCCGACCAAAACCTTGTGAGTGGATTTGGTAGACGGAAACGGAAAGAAGCCCGTCGTATATATGTATATATATATGTGTGTGCGTTTGTGTGTCTGTGTTTGTCCCCCCAACATCGCTTGATTACCGATGTTGGTGTGTTTACGTCCCCATAACTTAGCCGTTCGGCAAAAGAGACCGATAGAATAAGTCCTAGGCTTACAAAGAATAAGTCCTGGGGGTCGATTTGCTCGACTAAAGGCGGTGCTCCAGCATGGCCGCAGTCAAATGACTGAAACAAGTAAAAGAGTATGTATGTATGTATGTGTGTATGTATGTATGTATGTATGTATGTGTGTATGTATGTATGTGTGGATGTATGTATTATGTATGCATCAATGTATACATGTGTGTATGAAACTAGGACAGCAGACAGCAGATATAGATTAATGAGCAAGTTCTGTTTTCAGATAAAAATATGATGTATGGTATAATACAGGAACTAATTAAATTTGTAGGAAAGTCAACAAATATTGATGTAGAGTTAAGAAGGAAATTTGTAGTGACTTTTGCATATTTCCTTGAAGTGAACTTTCAATTAATTGTGAAAAAAAAAAAAAAATTCAAAACAGGTATTGGAAAAGCATCGGAAAATAATAATCATTTAAACTTTCTGTTGACCAAAACTTTGATTCCTAAATAGTTAGAGAAATGGATAGATAGATGGATAGATATGTTTCTTTATTAGCCACACAGGGCTGCACACAGATAGAACAAATTACAAGGTAGAGCTTTTTTTTGAAGGTATTAAAAAAAAAAAAAAAAAAAAAGGAAGGGGGCGTTTCGATCAAAAGGGATCGTAAAAGGAGAGAAAGAGGACAAAAATAAGGGGGGTAAAAAAAAAAAAAAAAAAAAAAAGGGGGGGAGAGGAAAAAAAAAATGATCAATAGGGATCGTTATCACAGAAATGTCAATATGAAGTGTAAAGGGGAGGACAGGTGAGGTTTACCCGTGGAAAGAAAAGCCTACGGAAAAGACCACGGTAACCTTGGTCAATAGATAGATAGATGGGTAGATAGATAGCCAGATAGTACAATGTCGAGATTGCTTGTGCTCAGGACGGAGGGATACCGTTTATACATGAGGAAAAAGAATATCTGAGGTGATGCGTCAGTTTGTAGATTGTAGGTTGCTATACTGAGTTTTAGAAACGTTAAGTAAGGTGCATGTGACCCCTGGTCGTGTACTTTCGCTGGAAGGACAAATCGGAAAAAAATAAAAGAATAGCCTGGTTATGAAGTTCGCCTTGCAGCCACGAGGTACAGCCAGTCCTACTGACAAAGACACACACAGACACACAGACACACACACACACAGACACACACACACACACACAGACACACAAAACATACACACACATACACATACAAATACACACATACACACACATATCAGACTCAATGTTTTACACACAAGTGCGAGCACACACACACATCCGCCGACAGGCATACACACACACACGCACACACACACAGACACACACACACACAGACACACAAACATACACACACATACACATACAAATACACACATACACACACATATCAGACTCAATGTTTTACACACAAGTGCGAGCACACACACACATCCGCCGACAGGCATACACACACACACGCACACACACACAGACACACACACACACACAGACACACAAACATACACACACATACACATACAAATACACACATACACACACATATCAGACTCAATGTTTTACACACAAGTGCGAGCACACACACACATCCGCCGACAGGCATACACACACACACGCACACACACACACACAATATATGTATATATGTGTGTATGTGTGTATGTGTATGTGTGTGTAGGTGTGTGGATGTGGGTGTGTGTGAGTAAAGCGGTGTAAGTGTCCTTTACATGCGTAACACCTTACACTGACATTTATTGTTGCATATGTGTATGTGTGTTTTTATGTGTATGTGTGTGTGTATGTATATGTGTGTGTGTGTGCATGTATATGTGTGTGTGTGTGCATGTGCACCGTATCGCGTCTGTATGCGTGTGTGACCGAACTATCAGTTATTATATACAGACAAATAATATATTTTACATATATGTCGGGGCAGGCTTAAACCTCTTCCTCGGATGTTATTCGAACCACCAATCTCGAACTTCAAGCTCGCGAGCTGTGGTTCAGTTACTGATCATATCACTGAAACCATATCTTCTCATTCCAGACACACAGACACACAGACACACAGATACATATTCTCCTCACGCATATAAAAACTCCACCACACGTAATACATATTACTACATATCGATATACATGCGTATATATACATACACACACAATATATATATATATATGTATTATATATACGTATATATATATATATATATATATATTATGTATATATACATATATATATATATATATATATATATATATATATATATATATATATATATATATATATACATATACATACATATATATATATACACACACAGAGAAAGAGATAACAGTGTTCAAAAGCACACCGCAACATGCAAGCAAATATATTTGTTAAAATATAAATTTTACATTGAAGAACATAGCATCTGATAAACTAATGACTTTCTTTCTCTTTGTAGCGAAAACCATATTGATTCGGTTGGAGTTATAAATTTGCCGAGCTCACATCGTCTCTGGCGTTCACGTTCGTTTTCTTTGTCTCTATTGATTCTTATTGCAAGGGACAGTGTGTGAAACACTAATAAAGGTATATACTCAGCGGTGTCTTAACGCACAGGTCTTAATTAAATGGTAACAACTCGGAATAATTACAGCCTTTCCTTAGTTACAGCTAACTGATTTATGATGGAAATTGACAGTTGCAACAGGCATTAGAACTACGATCAAGGGCAGGACTACAGTTGAAGTCAGCCGGATTTCGAAACGTCAGTGTGTGAAGTTGAAAAATACTCGTTATTTCAAAGCAACATCTAATTAAAGTTGTTTACTTCGAACCCTTCACGGAGAAGAGAAGAAGAAAAAAAGGGGGTGGAGTATGGATGGGGGTGGTAGGTAGAGAGGAATGAAAAAGAGAGAGATAGAGATTGAGAGAAGAGAAGTATATGAAAAATGTGTTAAATTGGTTTCCTTTTTCACTGGTTTGCTTGGCTAACGAACGATAATCTGTTGATGCATGCATTTTCATTTCGAGTTCAATCTTGTAACAGGTGATCAAGGAGGTAACAAAACAGATTGATGTGATTATGCTTGTATGTATGTATGTATGTATGTATGTATGTATGTATGTATGTATGTATGTATGATGTATGTATGTATGTATGTATGTATGTATGTAATATGTATGTATGTAATGTGTTTATGTATGTATGTACGTACGTATGTATGTATGTATGTATGTATGCATCTCTCTCTCTCTCTCTCTCTATATATATATATATATACATGTCTGTATGCCAATTAATTTGTTGGTATATTGCAATATATATATATATTGCAATATACATATATGAATACGCCCATTTATTCAAACACAAGTTCATCTCACTTTCTCTTTGTCGGTCTGTCTCTGTCTCTTTTCCTCTCCGTCTCTCTCTCTCTCGCTCTGTATATATACATACATAAAATATATATATATATATATATATATATATATATATATATATATATATATATATAAATATACACATATGTATATACATATATACATATGCAAATATACATATACTCGTATATATAGACATATGTCCATATATTGTGTATATATATTATTATATATATATATATATATATATATATAATATATATATATATATATATATATATATATTTATATAACTTCATTTCGCATCCAATTTAAACTGCAAAATATATATAAATATATAATCTTGCAGTCCAACTACAGTTAAAGAGACAGAACAATCAAGAAAAACTTGAAAACACAGATATTCCCGCCACCTAATCGTCAGCTTGAAGCATTTGAAGATGAACTATGGAATTTAGTATAAGAACATTAAATTTCAGAAATAACGACCTCGAAGGAATATAAATTTAAGGAAAATGAAATCTTTAATCCTGGAACGCAAAAGAATAAATGGTATATTTTAGTACACTAAGATCAGACAGGAAATCTATATAATTTAAACATTGATAAGTATCAGAAACTCCTTACGAATGAAACTACGAACAACTGTTAAATGGTTAATAAGAATGCATTAAGATTAATTAACTTGGAATCTAAGAAAATAATATCAGAATATAAAGTTGATGATAAGACTGAGCTATATATTTCTAAAAGACCTAGAATCATTTTGAAGGACCATACAGAAAGCTTCCTAACTCATCTTAATGTGAAAAAAGAGAAAATTATTTGAATATAAAAGTTAACTTATATTTAAATACTACTTAAGAAAATCGTGGAAGTCAAATTGTATGTCTCTCTCTATATATATATACGTACGTGTGTATTTATATCTGTGTCTGTGACTATAGATACACACGAGAAAACACGTATGCACACATACACACACATATCCTCACCTCCCCATATATATATATATATATATATATATATATCAATATTATTATATATATGTATATATATGTAATTTATATATCTGTCCCATATATCCATATATATATAATTATAGTATACCTACAGTAAAGTAACCGCACAAAACACGTGGTGAATATACAATCTCAGAGAGGGAGGGAGAGTCAGAGGGAGAAAAATATATAAATATAAATATATATATATATATGTCTTTCAGGTTTTCTTTTCTGTTTATGTTCACGAGTTTTCCTAGGCAACAAATTAATTGGCACACAGACATATACACTTACACATACAAAAATACATGTGTGTTTTCGTGCGTACGTGCGTGCGCGCTTGTTTCTACGTAAATTGATATATATATATATATATATATATATATATATATATATATATATATATATATATATATTAATATATATATATATATATATATATATATATATATACATACAGATATGTAGGTAGATTGGTAGATAAACGTTGTCAGAGGAACCGTCAAAAGGTATAGGTATGTGTGGTGTGGAAAATCAATACATAAACGGAGTATGGGGTATATGGTGTATGCTGATTTACTTATTGTAATATATATGCTAACAAAATGAGTAATGTTGTGTCTGAGAATAGAGAGAGTGGGTAAAATAGAGAGATGGATGGAAAAAGAAATAGGGTGTTGGTTGGAGAGCAAGACGGGTGGAAATATGAAGACCATTACAGAGAGACCGAGAGAAAGTGAGGCGGGGACGTGGAGCGGAAGAGAGGCGGAGAGAAAGAGAGCGGGAGTGAAAAACGAAAGAATAAAAGCTCCCGGGCGATCAGAGCCATATTTTATTATCATAAAACGGTATAGATGTATTGCATCAGTCACTGGATTGTAGTGTCTTCGTTCTACTACTTATCCAAGTCCATTATTTAGTTGGAATTGCTAAATTAATTTTGCATTAGGGGACTCCAGCAAGCTCACACCCGACGCTGAGCTGAAGAAACATTTATGGAATTAATTTACTTGTCGCTGATCTGAACATGGGAAATTTGCAACGCACAGATCCATGAGTGTGGTTTGTCAAATGTGACTGTTGGATTATCGTCAGAGTAAAAATGTCGCTTTTCACTAAGTAAATTAACATCTTACTGCCGCAGCGTGCATTATGTAGTTAGTATATACTGTAGAGCTGACATATTTTCGATGCATAGAAGTAAATAAATAATAGATGAATAGCATATGATGGATGATGTAATAATACTAATGTAATACAAGATCAGATAGTCCGTTACTCTTTTAGTCTTTTACTTGTTTCAGTCATTTGACTGCGGCCATGCTGGAGTACCGCCTTTAGTCGAGCAAATCGCCCCCCAGGATTTATTCTTTATAAGCCTAGTACTTATACTATCAGTTTCTTTTGCCGAACCGCTAGGTTACGGGGACGTAAACACACCAGCATCGGTTGTCAAGCGATGTTGGGGGGAAGGCAAACACAGACACACAAACATATATACACACACATATATGTATATGTATATATATACGACAGGCTTCTTTCAGTTTGCGTCTACGAAATCCACTCACAAGACTTTGGTCGGCCCGAGGCTATAGTAGAAGGCACTGATTGAGGTATGTTACGGTGTCAACTAATCTGCAACACCGTTCTTGACTGAGTAATTCGTAGTTAAGAGTTTTAACACACACACACACACACATATATATATATATATATATATATATATATGGATTAAGCTCATGGTTGGTGACACACACATACATCTTCCGTATTATATATTATAAGTATACATACACATGTGTTTGTATTATGCGAGTGAGTATACTCATGTTTGTACATACAGTTATGAATGATTTTTAGAGCTGCACTTGGTAATCATTAGTCAAATTAGGTGTTACTGTAGAAGACAATTAGCAGACGAGCGGTGCAGCTGTTGCAGATTGAAGTTCGCAACCACATGACATCGCAAAGAGTATGTGAGCGAAGTAGCCATCAATAAAGCAAGGGAAATGTTTGTTAGAACTCAGAACTTGTAAGTATTTAAAAGAAAAAATTAAGACACGAAGGGTCAGGCTGTGATGAAATAATTTTAGAAAAGAATGCACAAGAATTACAGAAGGGAAATGTAACAACATTCCAATGAGATAGAAGGATAGAGAGGAGAACAGATAGAAGATTAGTGAATGTACTGAGAGAGGAGGACATCAGAGAATGCTAGGAGACTTAACCTATGATAAGTAACGGACACTTCAATCACGCAATATTTACATAAAAGTTCCAACTGATATGATAAACTCTGTAACAAATAAATTAAACCAGGTCTTTGAATATATTTTCTTACAATGTAAATCACACAGAAACAGGCACCCACACACATTCAACCACGTACTTACATAATTTGTTTATCATACATCCATATATAAAGCATTGTTATTGTTGCGTGGTTATATGTATATATATATATATATATATATATACATATATGCAGAATAAACATTCATACGTATACACACACATGTATATATATGTACACAGATATCTGTATATATATGTATATACATACATATATATATATATATATACTTATATATTTATGCATGTATGTATAAACGTACACATATGTATACACACGTATATTTATAAATATACATATATATAAACATACATATACAAACATACGTAAGATCAAATGAATACGTAATTATATGTGCATATTTATCTAGCTATCTATCCATCTATCTATCTCTGTATGTATCTTCATGCAAGTGTGCATGTGTGTCGTATGATGTATGCTTCTCTGTATGCATGCGTATATATATATATATATATATATATATATATATATATATGCATATATATGTGTATATATATTTACATATATATTTATATATGTATATATACATACACCATCATATATATATATATATATATATATATACACCCATATATATATATATATATATATATTATATATGCATATATATATATATATATACATATATATGTATGTATACGGATATGTAGACGTATATGCGTGTGCGTGTGCACATCTTTAGAAGTCTTTAGATAAAGCACTCATCGTCTTTTTATCCATTTTTCATCCAGCGCTTTTATTACCCCCCCCATATATCGATTTAAAAGATACAAACTTTGAAACTGAAAGTTGTGAAATAAGTAGAAACAAAAACAAATAAATATAAGA
>NW_021834482.1:22500-32500 GCF_006345805.1 Octopus sinensis
CAAAGATAGGTAGATACACAATCAATAAATTTAACGATCGATCGATAGACATAGATATATATATATATATCTATATTTATATCTATATATATATACATATTTCTATCTATCTATCTATCTATCTATCTATCTATCTATCTATCTATCTATCTATATATATATATATATATATATACATATATACATACATATATACATACACACACAGACACATATTCAGACACACACACACATATTTATATATATATATATATATATATAGATAGATAGATAGATAGACGGAAAGAAACAACTAGGGTCGTTTTCTGCTGGTTTCAGGAAGCTAAAGTGTGGATGTACCTTTGTGCGTTCCTCAAATGATTTTGACGATTGTATCGACTAGTATTCATGTAGTCTGTAGGTTATTCATTCATACATTCAAATGCATATTAACATGTATGTATGTATATATGTATGTATCTATGTACCTATTTATGTATAGACGTAGGCATGTAATGAAGT
Organism: Octopus sinensis; assembly: GCF_006345805.1. NCBI lineage: Eukaryota > Metazoa > Mollusca > Cephalopoda > Octopoda > Octopodidae > Octopus > Octopus sinensis. Next base: position 23,002 of record NW_021834482.1, read on the forward strand.
CCAGATATTGCCAGCTCGCCGCCTTGTTGGCGGTTGTATAATGCTGAATTTTCTATTCGCGTTTCATTAGTTTGACAAATAAATTATCCAGGCTATAGGTACTTTTCACAAAGAGAAGAACACTTACATCATACCGGATGAAATCGTTAGGTGATCATAGGAGTAGTTGACCTTGGTAGAAGAGACAATGTTGTTCGTATTTCTAGCACACCTACCGGGAAATGTCAAAAAGATTTGCTCAGAAAGGTTAGCTTCATTATTTCGATGCTTGGCTTGAATAACAAATATTAATCCGGCAGATGTGTGAAGGTAATATCTTAGAAAGCACATAGGTTGACATTAGAGAAATGAATATGACTCCCTAAGGTAATCTGAATGCAAGACAGAAAATCAAATATACATGGTTAAAATTTTTTTAAAGTTAAAACTGGACGAAAGGTTAGCAATATAAAATATTACGTTTCCTGGCATATGTGTAAAAACCAATAGAGAAGATATTTTGACATTACTTTCTGACGGAAATGTTGAATTAAATAATCGGAGTAAAATGATATATACAAATTAAATACTCGGTAAAATAATGCTAGCATTTATAGTTCCAAATTTCACATTACAGAATCACTCTTGAACGGGTTTTGAACGTTGCACTTGGTCTTTCGCGTGCCATCAATGACAATTTGTTATGTACTTGGCACAGGTCCTCTGCTATTGAATGACCCAGTTTTTATTGGTGTAACTTACACATGAGAGTCATATAAATCTCACTGTTATATGTTTCTTTACTACCCACAAGGGGCTAAACACAGAGGGGACAAACAAGGACAGACAAAGGGATTAAGTCGATTACATCGAACCAGTGCGTAACTGGTACTTAATTTATCGACTCCGAAAGGATGAAAGGCAAAGTCGACCTCGGCGGAATTTGAACTCGGAACGTAACCTACAGACGAAATACGGCTACGCATTTCGCCCGGCGTGCTAACGTTCCTGCCAGCTCGCCACCTTTCACAACGTTGTAACTATATTTCTTTACTACCCACAAGGGGCTAAACATAGAGGGGACAAACAAGGACAGACAAACGGATTATGTCGATTATATCGAACCCAGTGCGATCTGGTGCTTTATTTATCGACCCCGAAAAAATGAAAGGCAAAGTTGACATCGGCGGAATTTGAACTCGGAACGTAACGACAAACGAAATACGGCTACGCATTTCGCCCGGCGTGCTAACGTTTCTGCCAGCTCGCCGCCTTTCTCACCGTTATAAATAGCTATTTCAACACTTTGTTTACTTGTATGATTTAAATTCTAACTCTGCCACTGCAAAGAAAATTTCAGTGGGAAATCATTTCTGAATATTCTCTGTTGATTTCTTGAACGAATCCAAAATATCTATAACGAGGCAGTAGCACGCAAGTAGTGGGCTTTTTCGCTTCTAAACCAATGTGAACTTTATATGTTACTGAGGACCTAGAAAGACGCCAACGAAGATTTATTGAGAGTAAACACTCCGACTATTAAAATCAACATTATCGATTATTAATACAATAATACTTTAGCAAATATAATCAGTAAAAGATACATAGTCCAGCAAGAGTACGAGTAAATATTTGTTGTCACGTTCATGTGGTCATAAATTTCTCTAAAAATTGATGATACCTGAATCGATGTGTACTGAAAAAAATCAATATCAACGAAGGGCTGATCCTTATTTTCTTGGAAACGTTACCACACTATTGTCGGGATAAAAAGTCATTCACGAAATCCTGATTACTTTACTGTCAAGAAGTATCATATGATAGCAGTACCTGCATAATGTATATTTCTTTACTACCCACAAGTGGCTAAACACAGTGGGGACAAACAAGGACAGACAAACGGATTAAGTCGATTACATCGACCCCAGTGCGTAACTGGTACTTAATTTATCGACCCCGAAAGGATGAAAGGCAAAGTCGACCTCGGCGGGATTTGAACTCGGAACGTAACGACAGACGAAATACGGCTACGCATTTCGCCCGGCGTGCTTAACGATTCTGGCAGCTCGCCGCCTTCTACCTGCGTAATATAGCGCAGGTACCAATATGAGGAAAGGCATGTGGTTTAGTGTATAGTAGGCGGGATTCTCGATCAGTGGATCGTGAGTTCGATTCCCAGCTCTGCTGCTTGGTTGAATCCTTGAGTAGGTATTTTTTTCACGTTACTCCTGTACGATCAATTGAAAGTAAGTGCCAGTGACACCTAAAGGTTACCCTTCTGACGGACCTGCGGCACGTTTAGCTGGTGAGTGTTATACGCTCAGCGTAATGACCTTCAAAAACCTGAATAGACGGCAATACCTATTTCGTTATTACCCACTAGGGGCTAAACATAGAGGGGACAAACAAGGACAGACAGACGGATTAAGTCGATTCCATCGACTCCAGTGCGTAACTGGTACTTAATTTATCGACTCCGAAAGGATGAAAGGCAAAGTCGACCTCGACGGAATTTGAACTGACAACGTAACGACAGACGAAATACGGCTACGCATTTCGCCCGGCGTGCTAACATTTCTGCCAGCTCGCCGCCTTAAACACTTGCCCAAGGTGCCACGCAGTGGGACTGAACCAGGAACCATGTGGTTGGTAAGCAAGCTACTTACCACACAGCCACTCCTGCACCTATAGACGGCAATACGGTGAGCTTGCAGGCTCAGGCTCAGGCTCGCAAAGGGAATTAATTGAGGTGTTTCATAATCTGAAAGTTGTAATTATACTATACGGATTATTATTTCTTTGTTAAATTGCCCCAAACAGAAAACAGTAATATCTTAAAGTATACATTTTCGTCGTATATATAGTTATCACATGATGATGTGATAAAATTAGATAATCAAACATAGTAGAAACAATGATACAGCATTCGTTGGTAGTCATGCATCGTATATTTACCAAAAGGCCACATGGGAAATACGAAACAGTAACATCAAGCTTTGTTCTTTTCATTTACCAATACATATAACAAACGAAGAATTATCATATAAATACTAAATAAAATACAAAAAAAAAACCCCCAAAATTCTAGAAAACAGATCAGGTCGAAATAGATCTCACAACTGCTTGCGTCTGACTTCAACTTTGAGAGACGTGCTTAATTCATTTAAAGAATATCATGGTTTTGTAAAAGGAAGAGATTTTAGAATAGCGGATTGTGACAAAACGCTTCAGGAATGACAACGTAGGAAACCCGAGCTTCCTCAATATTGCAAACGAAGCATTGTAAACTCAACTGAGAATTCTTACGATCTTCTCATTTATTCATGATTCTTCAAATCAATGCGGTTTACTTTACTTTGCTAACTCACATAAATCCTCTCGCTCATTCTGTTAGGCTCTAAACTGACTCGTTATCTGTATGTCTGTCTGTCTGTCTGCCCATCACTCGGTATCATATGTGAGTGTGTGCATATATGTATGCATGTATGTATGTATGTATGTATGTATGTATGTATGTATGTATGTATGTATGTATGTATGTATGTATATATATATATACTTATTATATATATATTTATATATATTTATATTATGCAAATATACACATATGCAGATGCACACACGTACATTTAAATAAATTTGAATGTCTACGTACACACATGAATATCTATCTCTCTATCTATCCCTCATTATTCACACACACATATGTATATACAGACACACACATATATTACATATGTATGCATGTATGTATGTATGTATGTATGTATGTATATATATACATATATATATATATATATATATATATATATAATATATATATATATATCTATATATATATATATAATATATATATATATATATATACATACATACCTACATACATGCGTGCATACATACGTATATATTCATGAATATTCATATAATGCTACCTTAGGAAACAGCATAGTGAATAACAAATAATAATTTATACACCCTCAGGAGCAAACATGCAAACATTCACGTACGCAAGTACATATTTATGCAAACATTCGTACACATACAAACACACACAGCCACGAGTACACACATCCATCCATACATATATACATACATTTATACATACATTTACAAACACACTCGTAGTGACACATACAGACTGTTACTCATTACCGTATTTATGCAAAAGTACTCCTATACATGAAGGCAAATAATTCTCAGAAGCAGCACCTGATCTTTAACACAGAACAAAGCAGACCTACTCTACTCAATCACATCACTATGGACGCCCTGACTATCTATATCTGTTCTCAAATAACAACATACATGATAGATAAGATGTTCCCTAAACGCTTCATTAACGCCATTTTCTTAACGTTTTATTCTGATGGACCCAAGATAAACGTCAAATGTCAGGAGAGTTTCAAAGTTTAAATGTCATACTAATAATATATAAATTAAATTTCTGCATCAAAGTAAATACATTAACAGTTCAAAGTTTTGTTAGATTTCTATCTTAGTACAGACACCCCCAACAGCGTTACGGTGACTTTGGGTTACAGGATTTTGTGCTTACGGAATTTGAAAAGCATGGTAACTAGTTAAATTTCCGTATCGAAGTGAATACATTAACAGTTCAAAGTTTCTCTTTCTTAGTACAGACACCTCCACCGCGTTACGGTGACTTTGGGTTACAGGATTTTGTGCTTACGGAATTTGCAAAGCATGGTCACTAGTTAAATTTCCGCATCAAAGTAAATACATTAACAGTTGAAAGTTCTGTTTGATTTCTTTCTTAGTACAGACACCCCCACCGCGTTACGGTGACTTTGGGTTACAGGATTTTGTGCTTACGGAATTTGCAAAAGATGGTCACTAGTTAAATTTCCGTATCGAAGTAAATACATTAACAGTTGAAAGTTCTGTTTGATTTCTTTCTTAGTACAGACACCCCCACCGCGTTACGGTGACTTTGGGTTACAGGATTTTGTGTTTACGGAATTTGCAAAGCATGATCACTAGTTTCGGGATACGGCCTGTAATTTCACTCTTACGAAAACTATATTTGCTGCTTTGCTCAATCGCCACATAAGATTTAGTTAAGATCAAAATATATAGTTAAGGATTTGAAAAAAAATATTATCATCATGTTACACACATACATTCACATACATACACATATAAATTACATAATATGAGTATATATATGTATGTATATATATATATATATATATAAATATAAAGAAGTTTGAAAACGCCATTATATAAGATAAATTTTAATTTTCTTAGAAATTTTACATGTTTCGGTTCTTCTTGAAAAAACGAACCTTATCAAAAATATTTTAAAAAGTTAAGTTCATAATTGTTTCTTGCTGGTCTCAACAGGATTCACGTGGATGTTTTTAGCTGTTTTGTGTTCTAATGACCCGCGGTTGAAATGGCAGTAGCAGCATGCCATTTCAGCCGCGGGTCATTCGAACACAAGACAGCTAAAAACAACCACGTGGATCCTGTTGAGACCAGCAAGAAACAATTATGAACTTTTTATTACACTCAACTTGAAACTTACAGCTATTATACATACTACCGACAAAACACCACCACATGGATTCTATTGAGACCAGTAAGAAACAATTATGAACTTTTTTATTACACTTAACTTTTTAAAATATTTTTGATAAGGTTCGTTTTTTCAAGAAGAACCGAAACATATAAAATTTCGAAGAAAATTAAAATTTATCTTATATAGTGGCGTTTTCAAACTTCTTTTTAATAAATATATGCCCACTCGTATACGATCTACATTTATTATATATATATATATATATATCAATGTGTAGTGAAAGTGCATTGGTCAGTGGTTAGAGCGTCGGGCTTACGATCGTGCGGTCGTGTGTTCGAATCCTGGACCGGACTGCGTGTTGTGTTCTTGAGCAAGACACTTTATTTCACGTTGCTCCAGTTCACTCAGCTGTAGAAATGAGTTGCGACGTCGCTGGTGCCTTTCCCTTGGATAACACTGGTGGCATGAAGAGGGGAGGCCGGTATGCATGGGCGACTGTTGGTCTTCCATAAACAACCTTGCCCGGACTTGTGCCTGGGCAGGTAACTTTCTAGGTGCAATCCCGTGGTCATTCATGACCGACGGGGGTCTCAGCAGCTCAGCCTATATCAATGTGTATGCATGTGTACATGCAGGTATATATGTATGTATGTAATATGTGTATGTGTGCGTGTGTATTTGTATTGTAAACATCAACACAATCACCAACTGCAACAGTTATTTATAGTATGATGATGATATTGATCGGAACATTGTGGTTTCGATTCCTGAACAGGGCGACGCGTTGTGTTCTTGAGCAAAACACTTCATTTCATGTTGCTCTAGTCCACTCAGCTGGCAAAAATGAGTAACACTGCGATAACTAAATAATTCGTGTATAATGAAAAACTTGACAAACAGAAAATGAAGTCAAAATTGTGCTGATTCGATGCGCATGACGGCATGGGCTGTGATCGGGTCCACACTTTCGTATATAAATGAACGGTTTGAACGGCAGTTTTTTCTAGCGGTGTCATATGAAATTGTCATCCATAATTATGACCCTAGTATCGATCTATTGCATTTCAGTTTGTTTTAGGGTTAGGGAAGGGTATCTTTTTTTTTCTTCAGAAATGTAAATAAACCCAATCTGTTTCTTAAACGAGGGTCATATTCATTCGGCACAGAATGTTTTTTACCTCAATAGACCTCAATGATTGGTTGAAATTGCAGAAATTGAAGTAAAAAAGCCAACAAATATCTTACAAACTATAGAATTTTCTCAATAAAGCCAAGAGAAAAAGATGTTTTATAAACACATTCTACCAGTATACGAAGTTTAAAAGTGTTTAGTTACGTGGGAATTATTTAAAAAAACTGCCGGTCAAATCGAAAAGATCCACAATGTGTCGCAGGAAGATGTTACAGCCTATACATCCTATACGAACACTTCCATGAATATCATTAGCGGTTTAATCAGCTTGTGCAAATATCCGAAGATGTAAAACCGTGTTAAATTATAAAGCAAGTTAACATTTATCCTATAATAAAGTACCACTTACCTCTGTGTTACGAATTATGAGTTACTGTTTTCGTCATAGACAAAGTCATAAAAACAGGATTCTGATGTGTGTGTGGTAGATGATGATAAAAAACAAAGCTCAAAATGATATTAAAAAAATCCATTTTATTCTATTATTTTATACATATTTTGTTTCAGTTTCATTTTGAAACAAGGTGATACGCTTTAGATATGGGAGTAAAATAAATGCTTGTATTTTAATTGATTGTTGTTTTTATATTTCCTTAGATATTTAATTTACTTTTTTGAAAAAGGGAATTAAAAAATAGGATAATACAAACCAATAAAATCTAACTTTCTTTAATATATATATATATATGCATGTATGTATGTATTTCTGTATGCATGTATGTACGTACGCATGTATGTAGGTATACATATATATGAATATATATATATATATATATATATATATATATACATACACATATATGTATATATACAGAAATACGCATAAAAATATCTGTATACCTTCATAGACATTAAACTAAAACCTACGAAATCAATACGCATATAAAGGAATAATCTCTTGAAACTAATACCTGGCAGCGCCATTATTTAAAACACAGCTTCAAGCTTTAGATTAGATTTTGCTGTTTCCACTCTTGCAAAAATTACATGTATCAAATATATATATATATATATATATATATATATATATATATATATATATATATATACATATATATATATTATTTTCAATGAATTTCTAGTAAGCGCTTTTTTCTCTGTACAGGAACACACATAGAGCCACATACAGTTAGGAAAACAAACCTATTTTTAAAATCATGAAACAAACCGAGAAACAAATTCGAAAGCATATAGGAAATATATTTCTCTTCTAATGTTCCACATTATTGTTTGCTGTTACCGATGTTTAGATATATCCTTTTTTTTTTGTCCTTATTTCGTTTTACGCTTTGAATTCGATTTGAATAGTTAAATAAAATGTTGTGTTTTGCTTTGAAATCAATTTAAAGTTTAATTTAGGAAGGTTACTTTGACAGTAGAATGTTAAAAAACTCGAGGTCAGGAATACGTTTAATGCAAGCATTTCGAACATTTAGTTTGCTAAATATAGATTTTGGGATTTACTGGATGTTTATTCTTATGAACAAACTTAATATTCTTGTACATTTACTGCACTTAATGTGTTATGTGTATCGTATACGATTTTCTCTCTAAAATATTTGCCCAATGCGCTTATCGAAAAATCAGTATAAATATATATTTACTTCTTTACTACCCACAAGGGGCTAAACACAGAGGGGACAAACAAGGACAGACAGAGGCATTAAGTCGATTACATCGACCCCAGTGCGTCACAGGTATTTAATTTATCGACTTCGAAAGGATGAAAGGCAAAGTCGAACTCGGCGGAATTTGAACTCGGAACGTAACGACAGACGAAATACGGCTACGCATTTCGCCCGGCGTGCTAACGTTTCTGCCAGCTCAGGCGCAGGCGTGGTTATGTGAAGAAAATGCTCGCTTCCAAATCGCATGTTTTGGGGTTAAGTCCCACTACATAGCGTCCTCGGCAGATATCTTTTCACATAGCCTCGGGCCTAGGAAAAAATTGTGATTAGATTTGGTAGAAGGACTCCGAAAAAGCCGTGTGTGTATGGGGCGGGGTGTTTTTCGTAAATGTGTTGTTCCTCCCTCCACCACTAAAGTGTATTATATATACTATATAATACAGTTTGAGGAAGTTCCCTTCCTACGGCTGATTCCAGAGTTCATGTCTTGGTCGGAAACTTAATAAAAAAAAAACCTTACAAACCATGCAGAAAATGTCCCCTTCACCAGGAAAAGTATACTCATAGAATCACATTCCCTGTTCGGCGATCTTTATGAGACATGAAACGAAGGAGCAATGCTTCCGTGAAATTCCGTTTTCTGTTGGGGAAAACAGTGGCTGAAACAGTTGTCATGCTTCAAACTACTTACAAGGAGACTGCCATGAGCAAAACACAAGTTTACGTGTGGTATTCACTCTTTAGGGTCGATCACTGGTCGCTAGAATACCACCCTCGTTCAGGGTGACAGTCGACCTCCCAACACGAATGAAAATAGCATGAAAACTCGTGAACTGATCGCGGAGGACTGTCGCCGAACACTGGACAAATTTGTTGATATAACTGGTGTGCCCTGGAGCTCCTGTCAACAAATTTTGTGCGAGGAAATGCGAATGAAACGAATTGGAGCAAATTTTGTGCCTCGCCTGCTCACGGGAGATCAAAATTAGTCACGACTGATTGCATGTTGTGAACTGAATGAATCGTTAGAATTTGATCAGGATCATTTTCGAAGATCATCCCTGGTGACGGAAGCTGGTGCTACGGAAAGTGCAGAAGTGGAAGATGCGAAGAAAAAACGATGAAGGCATCATTTCGCACTGCTCCAGCAAGGCTTCG
>NW_021834482.1:37500-50000 GCF_006345805.1 Octopus sinensis
GGAAGAAGAAGGAGAAGAAGAAGAAAGACATGTAAAGTTTTAGCATGAAAGGTTGGAAAATAAATCATTACAATCAAAACCTCGAAATAACCACAACAACAACAACAACAACAACAACAACTACTACTACTACTACTACTACTACTACTACTACTACTACTACTACTACTACTACTACTACTACTAAGAGGTTGTTTATGGAAGACCAGCAGTCGCCCATGCACACCAGCCTTTCGGTAGATGTTTGAGGACACGGCAAACCAACGGTTGTTCTGTGTATTTACCATCTGTTCGTATTGCAGCTTCCGGTGCTAATGACAAGCAGTACAGCATGTTGTTTCCAAATTTCTGGCAGTGTGAATTGCGTCATTGAGTTGTGTTCCTCACAGACGGTGCCCGACTGACCCTACTATAATGTGTAGAGGAAAAATCATGAACACACAATGCGCATGCCGAAAAAGAAATGGCCACAATTTACCCATTGCGCTCTGTATACACACACATACACATATACATACACATACGCATATACGTACACATATGTGTATTTGTATGTATCTACAGTGACTTGCCTAAGTTTATAAACTAATTATATAAACTTATACAGTTTCATTGCACCTAATTTGTTTCGTACAAATATTTTACGTCCAGGAAAGCAAACATTCGCTCTACAGAAATCTAAATGTCGATGACATTTAAAACTCATTGATGCATCGTTTATAAATCTATGTACAGTTTATAGCAGTATGAACTATTTCCAGCTCTATATACGAAATAACCACAATGTTAACATATAGTTTTGGTTAGCATAAATCTGTTATGTAAATATGGCGTTACGCCAGGACAAACATTCATAACAATTCATTAGTTATTGGGCTGTTGCTTGAAAATAAAATAAATCTTCCTCGAAATAACTGTTCTCTTGAATCTATTAATTAAAACTATACGATCTAATCTATCTATCTATCTATCTATCTATCTATCTATCTATCTATCTATCTATCTATCTATCTATCTATCTATCTATCTATCTATCTATCTACATATCTATCTATCTATCTATCTATCTATCTATCTATCTATCTATCTATCTATCTATCTATCTATCTATCTATCTATCGAGGTAGCAATTTATCTCAGTTTGTAATAAGAAGTTTGCTTCTCAACCGCATAGTTCTGGGTTCAGTCCCACTGCATGGCGCTTTGAGTAAGTGTCTTCTACTATAGACGCCGGCCGACCAAATCGATTTAGTTGGTAGAATGGATTTGTTAGACGGAAAATAAAACAAAACTTACGCATATATATATATATATATAAATATATATACATGTATATGCACGTGTGTGTGTGTGTGTATGATTGTATATGTGCTTCGGGTCTGTGATTGTCACCTCGCTGCGCTTCAGAACCGATGTTAGTGTATCTATATCTCCATAAATTAGAGGTCAGCAAAAGAGACTGATTGAATAAGTACCAGCTTTAAGGAATATATGTATGTATATATGTATGTATATATACCTTTTACTTGTGACAGTCATGATAGATTAATGGGGGTCATTCTTTCGACTAGAAATTATCCAAGTCGGTGCCCTATCATGACTGTCACAAGTAAAAGGTATATATACATACATATAAAACGAAGTAAAGTTGAGAGGTACCGCATGAGTGGAAATATATATGAAAGAAGGTTTGAAAATGCAATTTTAAAGATGTTTATTCACTTGACCGGTTTCACATTTTTAGAAAAATATTGTCAAAAGTAAAATGTAAAGCTTTGTATAAGCTTTGTTGTGTTAAGTACTGGTTATCACAAAAGTATCAAAATACAGTTACTCATTCTTTGATAATAATAAGAAACTTTTAAAAACACTTTACAAGAAAGTATTTAAGAAAGTATTCAACGAAATGTAAATGTCAGAAAGACAGGTTAGTTCTACTCCAATTTTCTGTAAATTCTTAAATATGTCTTCCACTGTATTTATATATATATATATATACTACCAAACAAACATAATTTTTATTGAACATTTTGTTGAATACTATTTGTTGACTATGAAGTTCAGATTGTTTTGTAACAAGCGTAGCATACAGTTTGATCGGCCATTGCTTCCCAGTATATATATGTGTGTGTGTATGTGTGTGTGTGTGCGTGTAAGAATAGAAATAGGTTGCGGTTCTCTACACCTTTTTCAGTATATGCAGGTATATGCAAGTCTGTATATAAAAGCACAATTATCTGTATGTATCGAGGCAGAATTATATTTCGTTGAAAATCGATTAAAACTATCCTTTCTTTAGCAAGTCCCCTCAAACTCATTGTTATATGACGAGTGTCAAGCGCTCCAGAAATGAATCTCCGACTTGGTAATTGATGTGAGTGTGCTCCGAAGATGTCACTAACATGATCAAAATAGAACTTACTAAACTTAATTCAGATAAGAAGTAAATGCGGGGTCTTAGCCGTTTTGAATTTGTGTTTATATGTCAAAAGTCAAAGAATTTAGCATATAAATACATCAAGATTTGGTCTAAGTATACCCAATAAATTAAGATTTGACTTTGATTCAAAATTCCCAAACATAAAGGCGAACATATTTCATAATTTGAAAGACATATCTCGTTATGAGAAGCGGTGGCAGACGTACAATAGCTCACTTTACTCGAGACATTGCTTGCTGTCCTCTCTCTCTGAACCTGTCCTTTCCAAGTATTCTGTAGCAGATGTTTATTTAATACATACACACACACACACACTCACACCACGCGCATATATATATATATATATATATATATATATATATAATATATAATATAAATTAGATAAAAACCACCTTTTATCAATTCAATAATGAAAAATAAAATTATTCCATTCAGAAAAATTACATATTATAGAAAGATTAAATATAAGATAAAACATGTAACAATGATTACTTAATGTGCAAAATAATAAATAAAACGTATATATTTAGTATATATATATATACATTTTATTTATTATTTTGCATATATATTTATATAATATCTATATATATATATATATATATAACTTATAATATACATATGTATGTATATATGTTTAAGATAAGTATAATGATATCATATATATATAGAGTACATATAATACTATATCTACATTAGTGGCTATCATTTTTTTTTATTTACCACCTCCACAGCGAAGTGTTTCGTTCCTCTTCTCCCGCCCAAGTATATTAATATAGCATATGAATACGAGAGAGTTCAATTGTCTAATATCTAGTGAATTATTCTTCAAATGAAACTGGACTCGGTAACTTGGATGAAAAATTTATTAAAAAAAAACTTAAATTTCCACTTGGTGCCTAAAATGTAAATGTAAATTGACGGATTAGAAAAAAAATCTCAACCGTGAAATCAATCACGATTTTGAACCTGGAACTCAATGAGGTCTTAAGACTTGTTTGTCATTCATATCTTCATACAAAGGACGGAGGTTCCTTTTTGATTGCTAACCTTCCGTCTGTTTCTCGTTTCAGGTGTTTCCTAGATTTTGTCTTGAGTGAGAAAAAGAAACAAAAAATAGTGAACCCGAACTCACAATATTACGCCTTTGTAAATAATGTAGAGATACGGTACTTGGTTGTAATCAATTAATGACTAAATCTACTTATACAGAATAATACTTTCTGGTATTGGTACATGTTTGAAATTTGGTGGGAGGGGTAAGTCGATTACATCGCCCCCAGTGTTCAAGTGGTACTTATTTCGTCGACCCTGAAAAGATGAAGGGCAAAGCCGACCTCGGTAGAATTTGAATTTAAGACGTAAAGATGGACGAAACGCCGCTAAGCATTTTGTCCGGTGTTCTAACGATGCTGCTGGCTCACCGCGCTATTGTTACGGAATAATAAATATCTAAGTGTGCGAAACGCTTGCAACACGCATTTTCGACCAACGCGCTGACGTTTCTGCTGACCCAATGTCAGATGAAGGGGAGCTTCGTGAAAAGAATCTTGACTAGAACGAGTAATATTAGACCTGTTTTCATTTCAGATTTATTAGCTAAGATGGAGGGGTATCATCCATTATATTTGTAGGCCCTCCCAGGTCGGCGAAGCTAATATTATTAATGTTTTGTTTAAGCTACTGCAGATTAACACTTACGAGAAAGATACGAGTAGAGATACGATTCAGGGAGTCGATGTTCTCTGGAACTGACTCAGAGAGAGTTAAAGGCATCAAGAATAACAAGAGGCAGAAAGTCTTGTAAATAAAGTATCTGTGAATGATGGAGGAACGAGACCAGTCGTCTTAGAAGAACAGGGGCTATAATTGTGGTGATAGAAAAGAGAGGTCGATGAAGTACACGAGTAGGTCAGAAAATTTAGTTGATGTGCTGACGAAGACGGCGAGACAGAGTATAACAGAATAACAAGAAATAAATGAAGATAAAGGAATTATACATCTGTGTTGGGTGAGGTTGTTAAGATTACTGTAATAAAGTTTGGGAATATCAAGTATTTTCTATGCTGTGTTGATTCATGATATCTTCACACAGTCATGCTAACTTGGGCTGGAGAAACGTAATATTGTTTCACTTTCATGCAATTTCTATGTCTTTAATAAATGATGTTTATGTACATTACGCAAATCGAAATATAGTGAAAAAAACCCAACTTTACAGTAAGTATAGATTCAGTATGTGCATAATACACTTGCTGGTTAGAAGATAAATTACACGTTAGAAAACTATACTAAATACTTTTCTTTTATGATCTTCAGATTTGGTGTCCAATATTATATATTATCCTGCGTTGCTGGAGTAAAACCAGAAATATACCAAAATAGTTATTGAATTTTAAGACGTAATCTTACAAAAATTTTCCTATAACAAAAATAGTAAATGTTTGTATTACTTTTTGCTATAATTGTTTTAAGTCGGTTTGAAATAAAAACAAAACGACAAAGTTAAAAATCTATAATTTTTTTTATTCATGATTACATGTTCGGTTCCCGCCGCATAGGAAGTGTTGTTTTCTTTTCACTCAAGTATTGGTATCATTCTCCCATCTGTGCTATAGTAAAATGTATCTGTTTCTTCATAAATGAATATAAAGAATATCATATAACACACACACACACACACACGCACACACAAAATAAAAAAAAATTGAGATTCATGTCTATACCAGAAACACTTATTAATTCTCCCCAAGGGGCGAAAGGCAAAAATGACCTTGGCATCAGGCAATTCTATAAAAGCCATAAATATTTAAGAAATCATTATTCAGGTGGTGAGGTTATATTAATCTTCCTGCTGCATTCTGTCCAAACAGCCGGCGTACGATATAATCAAGATATCTTGATGTCACGCAGAAGCTGGAATGATTTTATAATAATAGCTTATTGGCTAAACTCAGTGTTACCTTATTGATGAGAACTTGGCAATTTCTTATCCGGAAATTGTACCTATGGTCCGTTGTGAACCCAACCAATGAATCTTTGTCTGGTAAACACTACACCACTAGAAGATAACATGAGCGTTATTGAAACCGGTTGTTAAGAATACGCTCGAATGTATTCTTTTTTAAAAAAAATCGATAGATCATTTCCCCGCCCTTTCGACCTCCATGCCTGTGTTCCTTCTCAATATTCTGTCTGATTTCCTTTATTCCTCATTGAAGTTTAGCTACGAGTCGCTGAAAATGTCTATCGATCAGTGTTATTATACCTAAACCTGCTTATCGAAGCGGACTTCCACGTCTGTCGGACATCGCAGAAATTATTAATTATATGTCAATTATTAACGATTACACGTAGCAAAGCCATATAAAGGAATAATGCAGTTTTACGCGTACTTTAATGGAAATAAACAAACCGACGCAAGTTGAAACATGCAATTTTCAGAAATGAAGAAAACAAAAAAAAAGGGGGAAGCTTACACCCGATATCCAGCTGCCCGCCAATATAATGTTCAAATAGCTTTATCAGAGTTTCGTCTGCTTCCCTTGCTCAAACTTATATATTTATATACGCTACTTTCTACTTAGATATTTAGATTACCAATAATTTTTTATAATGGATTAAAAAATAGAGCAAATTCTGAAGTGGCTGTGTGGCAAGTAGCTTGCTTACCAACCACATGGTTCCGGGTTCAGTCTTCTACTATAGCCTCGGGCCGACCAAAGCCTTGTGAGTGGATTTGGTAGATGGAAACTGAAAGAAGCCTTTCGTATATATGTATATATATATATATATATATGTATATATATATATATGTGTGCGTGTGTGTTTGTGTGTCTGTGTTTGTTCCCCTAGTATTGCTTGACAGCCGATGCTGGTGTGTTTATGTCCCCATCACCTAGCGGTTCGGCAAAAGAGACCGATAAAATAAGTACTGGGTTTACAAAGAATAAGTCCCAGGATCGAGTTGCTCGATTAAAGATGGTGCTCCAGCATGGCCGCAGTCAAATGACTGAAACAAGTAAAAGAGTAAAAGGGTAAGAGTAAATGGAATTTCGTGTCTCTTCCTCCACCATATTTCTTTCTCTATTTCTCTGTCCTGATATATGTATGTATATATGTATGCGTATATACATATATACGCATATATATACATACATACATATATACATGTATGTATGCGTGTGTGAGCGACGTCTGTGTATCTGTTTGTGTGTGTATGTGTGTGGTTACTATATATGCCCTCGACAGAAAACAACAAGCGTTGCTCTCTGGTCGAGTAATGTATTCACGAAACTAACAATTTGAATCACTTTCGTAACATATATATATATATATATATATATATAATATATATATATATATATATATATATATATATATATATATATATATATATATATAGTAGAAATATGTTACGAAAAGAAAATATAAAATACACGTGGAAAATTAAGGTAAAATATGAAAATCAACGAAAATGCACCTTACACTTAGAAAAAGGCTATTTATGACAGGTAACGACAAATATATACATTTATATTGACTGAGGTAGTAATATGAGTCATAAAAGGCATTATTATGAGATGATTATAAGGTGATAATAAAGTAAGAAAACAAAACGAACCATGGTTTACGCAAAGCTATTCATCGTTTGAACAACATATATATATATATATATATATATCATCTTCAGCGACAAGTCCCTCAGGCGTCCATTTGACACCGTTGGTCACAGCACGCTGTCCACTCCTCTCTGGATCGCGACTTCCTCATCATCCTCGTGGTCCCAATCGCTCTCCTGAAATCGTAACTCCACCGTCGTGGAAACCTTCCGGGTGGTCGTTTCAGCTCGCGCGGGTACCACTCGACAACTGCGCTGGTCCACCGATTATCGGTGAGCTGGACGACGTGTCCTCCAGCCCATCTGAACTTGCTGCGTGCATATTCTACGATGAAATCCCTCCCGCCGGACTTCTCTCTGGTGGCCTCGCTACTGATGTGCTCTCTACACGAGATTCAAAGCATTGACCTCTCCATGGATCCTTGAGCCGTTACCAATCTCTGTTCCTCTCTCTTTGTTGTAGCCCATGTTTCACTAAAAATAAATCACACACACACATGTAAATATATATATATATAGTCTTACCTTTTAATAACTACGCCAAACGAAGGATCAACACCGCATTTCACGGTTTCATTTCAACTTGGTAATTACATATCCCAAAAGTCCTACTCACCTTAATCTTACTTTTTTCTCTCTTTATTATTATTATTATTATTATTATTATTATTATTATTATTATTATTATTATTATTTTTATTATTATTATTATTATTTTTATTAGCATCTTCTTTTAAATCTGTTTCCATCTCCTACCTCTTCTTCGTCTTCTGCTTCTTCCTCTTCCCTTCCTCTTCTTCTTCTTCTTTTTCTTCTTCTTCATTTTTGTTCTTTTCCTTCCTCTTCTTCATTTTTGTTGTTGTTGTTGTTGTTCTTCTTCTTCTTCTTCTTCTCCTTCTTCTGCTCCTTCTTCTTCTACTACTACTTCTTCTTCCTCTTCTTCTATTACTTCTTCTTCTTGTTGTGGTTTCTGTTGATTTGGAAGTTGTACTTGTTTTGATTTAAATTCAAATATAAACGTTTATTTCCCAAAATTCTATTGCTAATTCACTGATTTTTAATTGATATAAGATTACGGGAACAAGAAAAGAAATGCGAATAAATATTAAGCAAGTATTAAATTGCAAATAAAGAGCAATAAACAACAGTCGAATAAATAGAAAAATATCACATTCAATTAGGGGAGGCCATTTGATTTATTCAGTTAATTAGCCTGTCCGATATATTCCATACATTCACGACTTATAATAAGCCAACAAACAAACCATTGTCGTATATACTAGAAACGAAATCAACATATTTTTATCTGGTGTTGGAGAAATTAGGAATGCAAATGTCTTAATTGAGATACAGTTTATTGAAGTTAGATGGCAATAAAGAAAACGGTGTAGCCTCATTAAGTGTACGAAAATGCGATTGGATATTTCTGTCTTTCAATTTAACCCATCTACTCTGATTTTCACTCTTCTTTTACTATTTCATACTCCCCCCTCTCTCTGTATATATATATATATATATATATATATATATATTAATCAATATAGGGTGGCAAAAAATTTTGTAGAATTTTTTTGTCACCAGCGGCCGAGTGGGAAAAAATTAAATAGTCATAGACCATTTATAAGTTCAACATCACAATCAAGGAACGGCCATAATAGGCCATTCACCCACTAGAAATAACAGCCAAAGCTTCAACCGCAAAATAACATTAATTCCGCAAACCAGGAGAAAATTACAGGGTAAACGTTTTTTTAATTTTCTCCTGGTTTGCGGAATTAATGTTATTTTGCGGTTGAAGCTTTGGCTGTTATTTCTAGTGGTGAATGGCCTATTATGGCCGTTCCTTGATTGTGATATATATGTATATATATATATATATATATATATATATATATATATATATATATATATATACATATATATATATACATATATACATATAATATTAATTCGAAACAAAACCACTATTTTGCAAAACAAACAAGGAAAGACTTAATCAATACATAAAAATTTTTAATATAAAGAAATAAACCGCCACTACAATCGTTTCATGTCTTCAATGACATTCGTCAGGTGGATTTTCGATCTCCTAATCTGTTTTAATTTATGAAGTCATATGTATACATATATATATATACATATATATATATACATATATATATATATATATATATATATGTATATATATATATATATATATATATATATATATTATATATATATATATATATATTATATATATATATATATATGTGTGTGTGTGTGTGTGTGTGTGTGTGTAGGCTCAATGGCCCAGTGGTTAGGGCAGTGGACTCGCGGTCGTAGGATCGTGGTTTCGATTCCCAGACCGGGCGTTGTGAGTGTTTATTGAGCGAAAACACCTAAAGTTCCACGAGGTTTCGGCAGGGGATGGTGGAGATCCCTGCTGTACTCTTTCGCCACAATTTTCTCTCACTCTTTCTTCTGTTGGCTTGCTCGCTTAGACAGCGAGCCAGCGGCGTGCCGTCATTTGAAGGCTAAAACAATGCGAAGCGCATTGTGACCAGCGCAGTGTAGCAACATCTGATAGCCTCGTCGGTCACGGTGATATATATATGTCTGTGTGTGTATGCACAAATATAAATACATACGTACAAATGTACATGCGCATTGCACACACAAGAATTTATATATATTTAACTGTTTTTAGTTATGTGAATCCAAATCATGCAATATTTCAACATCTATCTCTGACATCCTCACTCAATCTGCCAGTGTGTGTGTGTGTGTGTGCGTGTACTGAATGTCTTTGCTCAAAACTTCAAATGGGACTTGTTATTTACCATTAAGAACTTTTCGATAAACAACAACACAGAAAGAACAAATTGATGACGTCATCTGAATGTATGCAATGACGCTCATCAAAACAACTTATGATTTGCCAACGTTTATATAATACTAGCAGTATCGCCCGGCGTTGCTCGGGTTTGTAAGGGAAATAACTATATAAGCATTTTTAGAGAGTTACTTCCCTTATAGATGCCAATTCGGGCTTTCTTAGCCATTTCTGTTTTGGTGTCTTCAAGCCATGAAGTCGTTGTTCTAAAAGAACGCTGGTCTCCTTGACAACGCTTTACGACGTTGATTTCCTCACACTCCCTTCCCCACAGCTTCACGAGGGAGGGAAGAAGGGGGAGAAGCAAACAGGTGCAGGTGTGACCATGGACGCCAACTCCGCCACCATCGACACACGAAAAATTATGCATTAAAATGGAATAAAAAATTATGTTAAATTATTTTTAAAATCGTAGACTCATCGTAGACGCGCGCTAATAGCCAGACGGGCTCGATATGAATCACGACTATAAGATACCCGAATTTGGTTAAACTGCACCGCAAAATGTGGGAGTAGTTAGGAATCTAAATCGAAGGGGACAGACACTCACACAACTACAGTTTTATATATATAGATTAATAAAAGCAGATTTGCGGTGCATAGTAGAAAAGACAACAGAGGACAAACGTAGCTGTGCATTCTCATCAAGCACAATTTAATATTAGCTGATCTTAGACAGTCAAGCCTCTTAAATATAACGAGTTTGCAGGACAAACTGCTGTGATAGTAGCTTAAATATACACTTGTATCTTACTATATCATTCTTCTTGGTGCTTACAGAGCTACAGAACCAGTCCACAGCGAAATGATATTAAGGAAAAGAATTTCTATCATACAACACCGTAGTTCTCTGCGTAAGGTCGTATACGATTCAAACCCTTAACATTAAACAAAGAATGATTCGGAGCATTTGACGCTTTCCTCATTCCTTTTCATTCTTCGTATTCCCAAATTGGTGACTTAACAGAGAAAACTTAACTAACAACCTACTACGTAAACTTTGTTTTAAATGCCGAACAGAGACCAACGCTTGTGCAGACACTGCAATGCTACAATAACGATGAAGTCCGGTGCTCAGACATTTTATAATGATCCCCAAGGATCGGACTGCCGAATCAATGGAAGCTGGGCATGAAAAAAAAAAAAAACTACTACAAATTAGTTACATACTGCATGCTGCGTCAAGCGATTAAGAGTCAACGTTCTCTCGGAATTGGATTCCAAGTAGACATCTGTATAGATGTACTTTATAGATTTTCTATAAACTTTTTTTGTGGTTTCATAAAATTTCCCTTTCCATTGCTATTTACTACCAACGGAATATGCATACATGGCCTCCTTAGCTTCATTTTCCTCTCGCTCTGTTTTTTTTTACATCATATAACTTTTTGACTCGCATTCATATTTTGATTTATATTTTGGTTTCTCTTCCTACACACACACATAGTTCGTGCACACTGCTTTTTATTCGTTATTTCTTGCGCATTCTTCTGCAAGTTTCCAATGAATAAATATGATGGAGCTCGTCAGTTTCGCTTGTTTCATTCACTAATTCTTGTCTTGTAAATCACTTCATGTTGACTACATGGTAGCACATGTACAACCCTCAAATCATAGAAATTTCCATCTTAATACGATCCAGCTTTTCTACGTCATCTCATTCGTAACCTGCGACTCATCAGGGGGCCTGCTTTTGATTCGCGTAGTTGCACATTTCATAATGCTTTATATATATTCTGTAATGTTTTTTTCAGATAGGAACAAGTATAAACAAAAATCTCCTAGTATTTTTATAAAATCATTTTAATGAGCGGCAGTTAAATACATCTACCTTTTTTCATTGCCTCCGATTATTTATTTAATAGTCCAGCCTGCAATATAAAACAAAATATTTAAAATAATTAGCATCTTTAATATAGGAGTGGCTGTATGGTATGTATGGTATGCTGTGCTTGCTTACGAACCACATGGTTCCGGGTTCAGTCCCATTGCGTGGCACCTTGGGCAAGTGTCTTCTACTATAGCCTCAGGCCGATCAAAGCCTTGTGAGTGGATTTGGTAGACGGAAACTGAAAGAAGCCCGTCGTGTGTTTGTGTGTGTGTGTGTTTGTGTGTGTGTGTGTTTGTGTGTGTGTGTGTTTGTGTGTGTGTGTGTGTGTTTGTGTGTGTGTGTATTTGTGTGTCTGTGTTTGTCTCTCCAACATCGCTTAACAACAGATGCTGGTGTGTTTACGTCTCCGTAACTTAGCGGTTCGGCAAGACAGAGCGATAGAATAAGCACTAGGCTTACAAAGAATAAGTCCTGGGGTTGATTTGCTCGACTAAAGGCGGTGATCCAGCATGGCCGCAGTCAAATGACTGAAGCAAATAAAAATAAAAAGACCACCAGAAGCCGTTTTTAGCACTTACTTTTCTGTTCGTCAGTATTCATCTAATTTCTTTCTCTCTTTAAATATATATTTCTTTTGCAATACGTATTTTTTTATTTGTAAACAAATAGACATCGACGCTCTTTCACACGTTTTCACAATTATCACATCTATACTTAAAAATCAGAGTTATCT
>NW_021834483.1:0-48644 GCF_006345805.1 Octopus sinensis
GAACTGTGGGAGAACTTGTCGCCAGGGTAGAGACCCTTTACAAGCAGTATATCGAGCCAACAATAGGCTATGCATGTGCTGCTTGGGGCTGTAACTGGCGGCAACGAACCAACTAAAAATCGAGAAAATCCAAAAAAAATCCATAAAAATACTGAACAGGACCATACCGACATGAAAATTGTCCATCGAACACTGGAGTATCTTGTAGAGGCAATGGGAGGGATCGTGGAGATGGACCACAAGCATTTCACCGTACATACAGAAAGTGTGTGGGGTCACGGTCTGAACATCGTGAAAAGATGGCTAGACTGTTGAGAAGTGTCGAATCACCTGAACACGTTAGTTAATGGTTAAGACGGTGATTCTGTTTTTGGCTTAAATAATAATAATATAATAATTGACCCCTCGACCATGTTTGATGTGCATATCAAACCAATTCAAGAAAGTAAACGATACCTTCTAAGCTGCCTTCACATAATAACGCTCTACAACCGCCTCAAACGGGTCAAGGCTGGTTTGGATGACTACACTGTCGTCCCAGGACTGTCATAATTGGGGGAAAGGCCCCTCCCGGGTACAGAATTGCAAAACTCATCATCAAACTGATATGCAATGTGCTGTTGTGGTAAACAGTAATCCGAGACCAATAAAAACCTGAGAGTGTTTGTCCTTCCGATTATAAAAGTCGTTTGTAGAGAAATGGTCCCTGCAGCTGATTTAAGTGAAAAACTCTCACTCTCAGGAAAATGAAGCGTCTGAAACTGGAAACATGAAATTTTAGGGGTGGTCAGTTGATTTATTGCCAGTTGAACGTGGCTGTCACTCGGGGCGTTTTGGTTGATGGGCCCAATGTAGAAATGGCCGAACAGGTTGGGATGGAAAATATATTTATATTCGGAATGACAATCCACGAAGTTAAGGAAAATTACTCTTCTGGTATTTTGTAAGAAAGAAGTGTAGATACAATCATCGTTTAGAATAGTGGAGAAAAAATCTAAATGCTTCATAATTTATTAAAATATCAAAACAAGATCTTTGAAGGAGCAAGCCTGTCTGCACAGTTCATTTGTGATTAGAAGACCTAATTTTAGAGATTGAAACGAGAAATAGCAATGAGATCTGTCAAAATTACCCCCCTCACAACCTAAACCAAATTAGCGTTCAGTATTCATTGATTTTACTTTTTCTATTAAGGTCTACTTATAAATTATTTTATGGGATTCAATGGAAAACTTAAGTTATTTCAATTTTAAATCATGTTATAAATATATTATTTTACTTTACCTTGTTGCTCTATTCAGGTAACAAAATGGGCGGATTTCAGAATGGGACTGTGACAGAATGTTCACTAGTGACCGAATTTGGGGGGTTTTATGTTTTGGAACAAAAAACAAGTCCATTTCCTCACCCAATCCGTCGCAGAAGAACATTGTGTGGAATAGAAAGGAATATCCAAATTGTCAGGAACTGGATTCCATACAATACAGTATCTGCTAATGTGGGCAATATAATACGTCGAGGTTAAGAGGGGCAGACACATTGTCTTGATGTTCGCAGGGAAAAGTGACCAGAATCTATTTCCAGTTATTTGTTGACTTTTATCGTCAAATTCGATCCCGACCCATTTCAGAACTTCTTGTAGTGTAAAAACAGACAGGCTTTAACAATAGACTTTAAACTGAACACCTGGAACTTGGCCTCGGTGGCAGAGAAATAGTAATTGACCAGATGCAGTATGAGACTATACTGAAACCCCTCAGAACTGACGGACATGTCTCGAAAGGGCAATACAGAACTACGTGGAATGGCAATTCTAAGCATATACACACAAATACAACTTTGAGTCAAGAGAACAAATCAACCGAGATACTTGGCAGAAGGAAGGCGAATTTGGAATGTTTTGTGCTGTTCTAACACAGTAAATAACTTGTGAGAAGATGGCCGATAACAGTTGTTCCTCCGAGACAAGACTGGGTGGTACTCTACATTGCTTAATTCATCGTAGAGTTGGAAGAGAGAGTACTCACATATGAGGAATGTTCATTCCTCATTCCATTCAGGATCAGATGTAGTTTCCCAATGACTGGCGTACTTTAAACGTTAGGAAATATCCAATCCTCTTGAATTCCCTCTTCTCGTCCAGAAAACTTTGTAATTGTCCCAAATGACCTTCAGAGGGCAGAAGAATCATATCTTAACTCGAAAATAGTGGAGATTCCGGGGAGAGAATGGTATCAAAAATGGCCCGGGATTTGGGAATGTCGTAAATTAAAGACAGGACGTGTACAACAATACGAGGAGCTACACACGAGCGGACAGACTTATTAAGACTAAAATCAACAAAAATAATTCAAACCAACTGACAAATTCCAGGAAACCCCGGCAATAAGCGTGCAACAACTCAGCCAGACCTGGGACTGCAGAAAGACCTCTAAAGATGAGTCTTGCCGGTTAAATGACATATCTTTTGGCAGCTAAAGAACAGGTCGTTGGAATCGAGAATATTGATGATGCAACTCAACTCTTCTAACATCTGAACAATCACATGAAGGAGTACTCGCAATCTATTGTTGACAGAACAATTCTTTCTTCTTAAAATATTCACGCAAAAAAGCAACAGTCCCAACAATCGGTAACGAATGAATAATTTCTGAGACATTACGTAATCTAATATTTACAAGTGAAGTCGAATTTGCATCTTCGGGTGTCTCGTGTCTGGACAACGCACTGAGCGCATCAAGGACCTTTAAGTGACAAAATTGGAGTACTTTTTGCCGAAATGGTAAAATATTGAGAAATAAGCTGTTAAGAATGGATTGCAGTCGAAGACGGATTATCACCTCCAAGTTAGCACGGGACAATGTCTGGGTCCTCACTAATGACACAAACATGTAAATTGGCTAATCTACGGTCAGATTCCTGAAAGGACTGAGAGTGGCAGACCACATAGGAATATATTTTGTCAATATTGTCCACAATCAGTTTACTTCGACTCTACATTTGATTGGACAAGTTTACAATGCAACAAAAATTGGCCACGAAATTAATGAATGTGTTGAGTGAAGGAGTCTCTCACAAAAAGAGCACCGGAAGTGTTCGTCGAGCAATTTTCTGGTGATCAGTCATAAGCACAAAACCAAAACGAGGCGAATGGAAAGTGGAATTTATAGTAAAAAGGCAATTCGGCCAAACAAGAACTGCAAATCGGACACATTCGAGTATTCCAAATATGCCGGGAAACTCTTATCATAGCCAACTCCAATACCTCGATCAGAGCTGTGTGGATGCAACTAATGTTCAACTCCAGTCTAGTAGTATCAAGTAGTAAGTGAAACTGCAAAATAAATATGACAATACGACCGATTTAAGATGATTGAAAGTCGTTTCGAAAATGTATTTGAGGAATAGACTATTAAGAACTTGGGAGATTGACTCGTGTCTGTCACAACTAAACGAATTACTGCCGAGAATCACAATGAGATGAGAATTGATAGGTTTTGAGGGGACCATTCGTCAATCGACACAAGTCTGTCAACCCACGACTGGACGATGGGTAAATAGCAGATCTTCCACTTTGCACTTTTCTTTAGTCTGACCACCAGTGCCCCACAATAAAACAACAAAATATATGTGCTTCATAAAATATTGTAAAGGACATTCTTTCATAAGCTGAAGCAAACATTCGAAAACAGTTTGGGTGATTGTGGGTGACAGAATCGAATCAGTGTGCAGTAGTAACTAACAATCCCCACCAGTGCACTCATTTCTACTATGTCACTCCTCTGTACATATTGGTGGCTTGGTTGCTCAGTTTAATGAAAATGTCTGCTACAATGTGACAATGGCATTTAGTGGAGGTGGTGTTGTATGAACTCAGTGGAAGTCACATTTTGTACAAAAGTGACATTCGCGGGTTAATCAAGGCACCCAGCGAGACCACATGGAAGGTATATAAGCGATTCAGTACTGTACAATGACAAGACTAGTGCTCTAATTAACGACCCGAGTATGCTGGATAGTTCGCCACTCAACAGGAATCGTTAGTCCCTTTGTAGAACTGTGGGAAGTCTGTTTAATACTAATTCCAGCACTTCCTGTCCGTATACTCCTCTCTGTTTATATTAATATCAAAGGAGACTAAGCACGATGAGAAGAACTCAAGTGCATGTTGAAATATCTCCAACCCTTCCCTGAACAGTTCTATAAACATTCCAAAGTATAGCACTACGCTTATGAATGTAAACAACCTTTTTCGGTGACTAAACTCAGAGACTGGGCTCGGTTTATTAACTCGTTTATTACATTCTCCTGATTAAAGTCGCCAGGTTAGGTCTATGGACAGACAACAACACAAGTGACGAATCACGGAAACACCAACTCGGGGGATGAGATTGAGTAGAGCAGTTGTTTACAGAGACAAACAAACAGTTCAGTTACCCTAATACTATTAAAGTTACGTAATACTGTATTTCAATTAAATTGACATGTTTTATTTGCACATGAATGAGTAGTGAGTATAAATCAGTGATGGACTATAACAGATATATACTGATATAATACAAGTGGTAGGTCAGATATTCGATGTCTTAAAGATTCAAATGCTCACCCAACCAGTCCACAAAACTAAAAGATTCACTTAACCCGCAATCATTTTGCAGACAAAGTTCAGCAAGTGTGACAATGCTCTACACACTCAAGTCGGAGATGACCCACCTCACGACCAACTCACTCTGAATGCAGTCAATGGTGTGGAATACAATCCATTTATTCATTTCGTGGTAATCCAATTGAATAAACAACTTTAAAAGGCAGTTGAAATATTCCCAATCAGCAGTGGAGGCGATCCTGATTGTTTCGTTTTTTATCAAATTTAGAGAATTGAGGACATAAAATGGAGGCCAATGACAAGTCGGATTGCGTGATAAATAATCAGTGAAGGGTGTGAGTCGTGGTCATTTCTAATTATTAATTAACTTAATTACATCTAATTTGATGGCTGAGAAGGTTGTTTGTTGGCAGATTTCTAATATAATTACACATTGAATACTTCCAAAGAGGATTACAAGTCGGCGGAGTATCAAAGTGAAGACTTTGTGGTTTGTTTGAAGATTAAATTGAAGCAATATATGCTCCAATGAGACCATCTTGTCAAATACTGGAGTGCAGGCTGTCCTCGCTACATCCAGCATGATTTCATACAGCCAGACAGTGCTGTCTACACAGAGAAATATATTCCAAGTCTTTTCTGTCTCCAGGGATGTTTCAATAAACTCAAACAGATGGTCGAGGCAGTGAGGGTCAGTCTCAACTTGTTGATATATTGTGATTAATACTGTTTGAGCACTTGGTTATTGCCTCCTGGATTATGGTACATGCCACTCTTGTCATGTCTTGAAATGCGTCAACATGACTCATTTTGCACAAAAAGTCCCGCTTTATTTATTTAATTATTTTAGTCATTATATAAACAAAATATCAACAAATCACAAATTGCTCTTAATAAATATTCTGGTTATATTTCTAATCGTATACGTGGTTGCCGAACACGTTTTGGAAGAAATTCGAGTTTGGGGGAAAACGAATGTTCTCAGCAAATAAGTCAAATTTAAATACAAAATCAACAAAGTGCCCAACAAACATCGTCAAATGCCACATTTAGAGAAACGACAGACTTACAGTTACCAGCCAAATTATGTTGAAGAAATTTAAATTGCCTACAAATAGCCCGTTCCTGCCTGTCTGGAATCCGCCGTATGTCCGGTGCCTTGTCGGGGGACACAACTCTCACTCCATACCATAGCCCACATACAATTCCAGGTTGATTGCCACTCGGACAACATAGGAGACATCATATTCACGGAGATCGACTATTTTGTCACTAAAGTCATCAATTCCTGCGGACTGATCAAACTGCTTGGACGAGGCGACAGAAATTACAAGATCTCCACCGTGAGCCAAATTGAAATCGAACTGGCTTGGACAGTTGATATAAGGTCGATTATAGGAACTAGGTCTGAGATCTATCCAACTCTAGCCCAGCAATTGAGTCACTGAGAATCGTATCAATAGTAGACCAATCTAATTTTATATTATTTTCAACTACAAAAATGTTTTGTGGTGATTTTATGTCGTAAAATTTCAAATTTCACTGTTTCATTGTAACCAATCAAAGAAATGCACTTTTCAAACATTCTCATTGGGAATCCATTTCGAAGAGTTAAAGCTAGTTTTAACATTCTATTTATTATTAAGACATTAGAATAATAATAAACAAACATTGGTTAATCAAAATTTCCTATTTTAAATAAAATAACTTCTAAATACAGTTTGTAACATTCATCGATTCCGTTGTGGAAAGCTATTTTCGGCTTACGAAACCCACAGTATCTCGTGCTGCATGAGTGCCGGAAGAATCCTTCAGCAATTGTCTATTAACGATTTTATCCAAAGAGCTGTCTGTTAGGTTGGTTTTCCATCAATACTGTATCCACTGGACCCAAAAGGTCGGTTAATATCAATAAATTAACAATTATATCTTCCCTTCGTCTTGTTGAAGTAAGTTTATCACCAATTCTCTACCAAGAAATCTATAGCGGACCACTAGCTCTCCTTTGGGTATGGCTAGGGTAGTTAAACACCTTAACCGGGCGTTTGGTTCATTCCACAACGCCAGTCATGCTTACTATAATTGGTCCACTTGGTACTGTAATTGTACATGTGCCTACAATCAAGTGAGTCACATATCTCAAAGTTTGAGAATATTATGCACCCATTCTGAGCAGAGATATCCAATCATTGGCTTTAACATATGAAACTTTTTTACGAACACCGCCTATCTTGAGAGAAATTTTGGAGAGAACTGGCTACTATATATGAATATTAAATAGTGGTCAATCTAAGATCGTAAAAAATAGTCATTCCCATACTGCTTATTTAAACATTGGTTAATAAAAGACTTTTCTTTAGCACCATGGAACGGTTTCCTCGTTATAGGAAATTGGCCTTAATGCATTTAAAAACTCAGAAAGTTTTATATTAGCACAATAAGTAAAAACTTCTATATAATGCATAAATCTCTTGTATCATAATCTCTGCTGTTTTCTTCAGAGCAGGCGTCAGCGCATATATTTGAAAACTTTAATTGGTCTGAAGAAGTCCCATATAATCTTCACATTCGGAAAGTCATTCTATTTCCAAAAATTTAAGATATTCCAAAGACGTTAAAAAGTTATTCCATTTTTTAATCAAAAGGATCTATGGTTTGTTATATCAAGAGAAATAATTCATTAGAGTGGGTTTATAAACATTTGTGTTTTAAAAAATAATTATTGATAATTTTTATTATTTTATTCTATTTTTACGGAGAATCTCAACTCCAGAAAACCTCGGGTTAGACTAATCACTGCCTAATTTGCTCACTTTTCGAAAAATACGGATACAGCGTTTCCGTCTTGTTCCTAAAGTAATAAAAAAATTTCCTAGTGGATATTGTCTAGCCTTGATCATCTATAAAATCCAAAATTGTGCAAATATGCACGGTTCAATATGATGAATTCATAATGATTCAATATAAACTTTTTTTCAATATAAACTATTGGCGATTTTTAAAAAAAGAAATTTTATTTGCTTTTTATTAAGTTAATTACTTTTTTAAACAAACGATTAAAAAACCTTTCTTTTTCTTTTCGACATCAAATTTCATTCCACATAAAATTTTACCAGAACCGCTCAAAATTGTTTACTGTACTAAATCTAAAAAGAACCTTGAATCTCGGTGAATATATATGACGGGCTCAATTGACGAAGGAAACGCCTCGGATATTCGGTATAGTTTAGTCAAAATTCCAACATCCTTTGGCGTTAGGGTCCCGCTTGCTATTGAACGTAAGAAAAATTATATTGTATACATTCCACAACAAGGCCATGCGTAGTCATCACGAGTAATCCCGAACGATTTTCAAGAGGATCATCTTCATGTAAAGACTGTCCAGGAAGAGTTCCTTGTATAAAAGTTTCCTCGTTTTCTGTTAAATTGTATTCTTCTTGTTCTAATTTTGTCTCCTCAATGACATGCTGGTAAAATTCCGTGTTATCTCGACACGTTCTGAGAGAATGGTTGATATCTTTTGAATCATTATTTTTTTTAAAGAAATATCATAATCCTTTTCAAGTTTGTCTTGTAAATACATTTCACTAGCATCTAGATTCCAATATTTTGTCTAAATTGTTAACATCTGCCCAGAATTACTGCTATCTATATTGATTATTTTTTGGAAATTACCATTAGCGTGCATTATTCTATCCTGAGTGTCATCGCGATCTTCACTATTTTCATTATTATCCGATGAAACGACATTTGAATTTCCACTATTTGAGTCTAAAGTAGATTGACCAACATCATCCATTTATGACGGTATTATTTATTATTTTTGTCTAAAAATTAAAAATAGGGAATTTAGAAAATATAAAATAAGCTATTTAAAAAACTAAACAAGCGATGTGACTTGATTTTCATTGTTAAAATTGAGTCATCGCATGTTCCGAAAAGTCAGCAGTCACTCTATTCACGAAAAATAGGAAGATGGGGACGAAAACTATTGATGTCACGTTGAACGGAATTCCAATACCACAAAAGAAAACACAGAAGATATTGGGAGTAACGCTTGATACTTTCCTCTGTTTTTCACCTCACGTAGAATCGATCGTATCAACCTGTATAAAGAATATCAATTTTGTAAAAGCCTTCTTTTGGAACTGTGGGAGAACTTATCCGCCAGGGGTAGAGACCCTTTACAAGCAGTATATCGAGCCAACAATAGGCTATGCATGTGCTGCTTGGGGCAACGAACCGGCTAAAAATCGAAAAAATTCAAGAAAGATCTATCAACCTACTGAAAGACCATACCGATAGGGAAATTGTCCATAGAACACTGGAATCTCTCGTAGAGGCAAATGGGGGGATCGTGGAAATGGACCACAAACCATTCACCGTACATACAGAAAGTATGTGGGGTCACGGTCGGAACATCGTGAAAAGATGGCTCGACTGTTGAGAAGTGTCGAAATCACCTGAACGTGTTAGTTAATGGTTAAGACGGTGATTTTGTTTGGCTTAAATAATAATAATAAAAATGAATAAGCAACATTCAATAGTGTCAAGATCAATTGCAAAAACAACTAGGCAAAAACCTATATATTTGCATGTTAATCAAACATGTTTACATTGATTTCGTAATCATTGGGAAGACCAGTCATGATCTGTGTATATAATAAAATCAAAACACACGTTAGACGAGAACAGGGGTGCATGACGGAGACATCAGAAGCTGTATTTTCATAAAGATAGAGGAAAGGTGACCATTAATAACAAGAGCATTGAGTCGGGTGAAGAGGAACAGTCCAGGGATATCACCCATAAAAGCACGACTCCTGCTAGCAGGGATTCAACATCTTCGCCTAGTGATCAATCTCGGGATACCACCAATGCGGGCTATGAATCTTGTTGGCATATACAAGTTTGCCGAATTCTATTTTGGGGGTTGACCCGTCGCTTCGTATGTTCTCCTACTTGCATTACTTGGAACAATGTGTTATATTCACTTCTTTAATTTGCAACTTTATTACGAATAAATTAGCACTTGCTTTGATATAAATTTCTATTTTTAATTTACTTGGACATCAAATAGAGGCATTGGATACAAAATCTTTTGAGGGTTTTAAAGACAAGGATATCTAAGTATCCAACCAGGATATCTAATTTGTTTATTTAAAATTCCAAAAGATTTTGAATAGATTTATTCAGTGCTTGTTCACCGATATACTATCTCCTAAATTAAGATTAAATGCCCATAGGTTACATATAAATAAAATCAGTTCGATTTTAGATTATTTCCGATGATTGTAGCAATTAACTGATTATGTTAAAATAATAACGAGAATAGATTGAATTTCTTAAATACCAATTAAATTGGCAGTCTCTATGTTCCTCTCTCGAGTGAATTCCACTGTTGGAGTGAATTTGAGAACGATCAAAAATAGGATCTCGTTCTTTGGTCATTACTCCAAATTCGAGAGGCTCTAACTTACATTGTATAAGTGCAATGCCTGCTTCAACATTGTTTAATTTTCAATGCAAAAGAGGTTAAAATGCATATTTTGATAAAATGCAAACTTGAATTTCAAAATTGTAAATTTGAAATTTTCAATTGCAATTAGAAGTTTGTGTTTTGCAGATGCCATTTGAAGTTGTACTTGCAAATTGAATTATGCAGATGACATTTGAAGTAAATCTTAATAACCCGAATAAACTGCTCATCACAGGACACTGTCAATTAAAGGTCGATATTCAACATAAATCAAAAACAGCAATAAATTCAATTCTAAAAGAAACACAAAGAAGTATTAAAACAAAAGTAAAGTTCAAATATCACTCGATTAAACAGACAGATTTCTAAAAAACTAGGAATAACCCACCAACCTCTCTGCTGACATATGAATCATCCCAATTCTGCATATTATGGTGATTCTCACTCTCACGCGAACTAAAAGCCTCATGTCCCAATGCTGACAAAGATGCCAAATGAGGTTTAACAACGTTCAAAACATAAGCAATGCAATTGGTCAGTTTAGGCAGATCATAACCACAGCAAAACTGCTCGTACTTATATATAGGTCTGACAATTTTCATAAGGACCACCGAAATTGCGGAAGCCAGCATTGATCTCGGAAATTCAGCAGACACTGAATCCAACAGGACATAAGTTAGCATCTAAAATGTCACTTCTTGAATACTTTGGAACCCTGAATCAGCTTGTACTGGGAATAATTTGGAATATCAATATCGTCAGAGAAATATGACTGCAAAAACAGCTTGAGCCACAGAAAAGGAGTGGGGACTTGAAGCGCCCAGTCCAAGGCAAAAAGGATCTTAATTTCCATAGCCATCACATCTTTAGAAGTAAAGGCATCTGCTGTCATGCCAGAGTAGTCAGACACACAACAAGAATCGTCAGACTCGAATTTTGCTGCCAAAAAGAGACAAGTGATTCCAATAAGTTGTAGTTCAGACATTTTAGTGTTACTCAACGCAAGATATCTGTCCAAAATATCCACGGAAAGGTAAAATATTTCCCGGTCGTGTTGAAAAGTTTTGGTCACTTTCATGAGCCAGTGAATCAGTTTCGCCCTTGCATAACAGGTCACGTTCAAGGGCTTGAAGGAATTTGGAGGACAGTGCTTGGACTCAATCTCTAACCACAATTTTATGATCTCGGTTTGCTTGCTCTCAGGTTTAGGATGAAGGCTATGATCTGTCCTGAACATGGCTCGGATTGGGGCGTTTCGACTTAATAAAGTCGGCATTTCAAATATTTCGAATGAAAATCAAAGGAAAAAAACTGGCATTAACTTAATTTTATTGTAAGAAAATATCTTTTTAAATAATTTATTTTAAAAAGAAGCTATATAAGTAATATTATTTGACTTTAGTGAGAAAGCTGGTAAATAAATAAACAAAAATTAAATTTTAGACTAAACTGATATAATAATCTGTGACATGGGCAACTATGTCGCTATGGGCAGCCTGAACCACAGAAAGGTATTAAACATAAACAAGGAAAGGAAAGAGTTATTCCCACACGTGCCACACACGATACAATCTTCTTAACCATCGTTTGCCATCCTCTGCGGTTTGTGCAAGCCATCGCAGTTCGTCCAAGTCCTCGCATTTTTCAGGGTTTTGCCCACGTGTTTCAGATCGTGTTCCAGCGCAACCGGCAGTGTTGTGGGGACGTCCGCGAATTGACCAAACCATCATGTCCAGCAGACCAGCCGTGCTCTCTATTATTCTTAAATATGTCCAATTCCGAGATCATCTACTTATTTGCTGATCGTGATTGTCGGAGTAAGAAACACCGCTCATGATGATCGGTTATTCTTGGATCGCCCATTTCAGACAAGCTTGTTGTCACTCCTCTCAAATTCAAATCGAAGGACCACACTAAGCGCCTATTCAAGTTGGACTCACACGCTTCCTTCTTTTGATAATGAACTTTCAGCTTTTTATCTTCTCCAGTCGTCTCCCCCTCCCGCTCAGCTATCGGCCCTTAATAACGTCGTGTCTCGCTCCCTGACAATGATCTTAAACACCCCTATTGGTTTAGAACTCGAGCGAACCTCCAAATCTGGCATTGTTTTTCGCAGGTGTGTTGACCTTGCCATGCTATTTCTCATCCTTGGCTGCTAACTCTTATCAATTCTGTTCCCTTCCCTTGTTCTGAACAGTCTCAAATTCAAGACCGCACTAAGCGCCTATTCATGTTGGAGTCACATGCTTCGTTCTGATAATGAATTTTCAATATGCTTCCTAATAGTTGTGTGTGCGCTGGGAACGTCGAACGATGTGGTCTCCATTCAGACATGCCTCAACATCGTAGAGAGCAGTGGATGTTTCCGTACTCAAACCTGTTGGGTTTAACTGTGACGCCCTTTTAACACTTTTTTAACGCCCTAAATAAATAAACTGTAACGCCTTGACGAAATGAGGGCAGAGGGAGATAACCGAAAATTAAATTAGTCAGATGATTTAAAGAGTTTATGTTAAAGAGAGTAGAAATGGATGAATAAATAGTGTTAGAGAATGTGGTTGTGGGACTATGTGAAGGACATGTTGAAACAGCTGGGTAGTGTGATAGTTAGAAGTGTAAGGAGTGATGAACAAGTCCGGGGTGATACTACTACTGGGAATAGATGACGCAGGGAAGACGACTCTGTTGCAGTATCTCAAGACAGGGGCAATGCACACACAACCCGACTCTGCATGCAAGTGAGGAGTGTGTGGTGAGGTAGATTTGGAGGAGTTGACGATGGGGGGTGTGAATATGCAGGCGTATGACCTGGGAGGACACGAGCAGGCTCGGCGAGTGTGGAAGGACTATCTGGTGACAGCGGATGCGATCGTGTTCATAGTGGATGCGGCAGAGAGGAGTCGAGTGGAGGAGGGGAGGGAGTGTCTGCAGGTTGGCCTGTCCCCCATTGCAGTCCGTGCTCACCTCCACCAACATTCCCGTGGCAGTTCTGGCTAACAAAGTGGACAAACCAAATGCAATGGGGCCTGACGAGTTCGTGCACACCTTCGGACTGTACGGACACATGAAGGCACTGCGCCCTTTGCAAGTGTTCATGTGCTCGATAAAGAAGAGACACGGATACCAGGAAGCATTCGCGTGGTTGGCCAACTACATTAAATGATGTTATTTAATAAAGCATTATCGTGGTGGCCACTATCGACTCTTCTAAAAATTAAATGAATTACGTAATGTATCTTCATTAACCACGAGTTCTCAAGTTTAATAGGAGCAAGAGACACCGTAATAAGTTCTCTGCAAAAGTTCGTCCAATCTGTAATCGTATTTTGCGAAATTTCTAGTTCGTACGAGATGAGATTTCCTTCGTAATTTAATGCCCACATATACGTAAGCATCAAAATTTTCGCTAACGGTAAATGACTTCTTAAAATTAGTTTAAGGATCACTTACTGCAAAACCAGCTGTTCGTTCTTATACTTCGAGAAGTATTGCATGGCATACATGACCAAATTACGTTGTCCGAGTGGTCACTCAGAGTGCTCTCATTGACAAGTGTGTTGGGCACATTCAAGGCATGAGGAGAACAGATGTGTGACTGTCTGTAGTCCTCTCCACTCCGAATGTCGATTAATACACATTTCCTCTCCTTCAACCAGTCATACATTACATTGCAGCACACTCCTATTATGGCCGGGGTCGTCGTGCACTGCATCCCCCTCCTTCCTTCCTTTCACATACCTCATTTGTTCTTTTTACTGAACACCCGTCCAATCCTCCCACTTGGCTCGCTCATCACTACATTTTTATTCAAATATTTATTCAATATTTTCTCCAAGTGGTCTCCAATTCATTCACGGGAACGCGTTCTACATATGCGATTATTAAGTCAATATGACGTCCTGGTCTGTCCATCGATTTTTACTGGGCTGTTTGATCCTGAAACAAAGTTTTTCGGCCACATCGTGGACACCTATATATTTGTCGATTACTTGTTTTCTCAGACCCATAGAATACTTGTTTTATAAAAATATTATGACTGTCTTCAAGACTCCTTAATTTTGTTTAAAGATAGTATTGACTATAAATAATTCACATGCTAATAATCCAATAAAGGATACAATGATTGTACAAAATGCTGAATCCCTAAATCCGACAATAAACAACACTTTAGGGAAGAATATAGATCAAAATAAATTAATCAGAATCCAAACTATCACTCACCACGCATAAACGAGTTGGTCTTCTCACTGGTGCAAGAAATGGAGAACGCTACAAATATGAACTATCAGTTACAGAAAATGACATTTTCATGACCAGCGACAAAATTCTCGATCTCTTCGCTCTCGCTACCACACAGACTGCGGTAGGCAAATGAACGAGAACTAAAACGTTTTGCTCCATTTTTGGAAATTCACAATTTTTATCATCTCCATTTTTCTGAATATTTCCATCTTCCCTTCCTATAAAGGAAGTAAAGCCAACTTCTTAACTTGTAACATATCACTAAACCAACCCCAGGGTTCCGCGGACCCCACGTTGGGAACCATGGTCTGGGGTATCACTACAACTTTACATTGGCCAAGTAGTACTCGCAGTCGTACGAATCGAGCAAACTGTTGCATCTGAGAAATCGAGTTGCAGCCTCCTCTTTAGAGATCCCTCTGTCAATGTAAATGAATCAAGTCAAACTGCAAATCTACGCGCAACGAGTTGATCAAAAGTGTATCAGACTCGTATTGTTCTGGGAAGTAGACAGGAAAGCATTCCAGCTCACACAACTCCTCGTCGGAGTACTTGTCTGGTCTGATTCCACACTCAATACTTTTTATGAGCAGAGCTGACAGAAAGGTCAGCATAAGTTGTCAGAAGGCTTTGGACAGTTTATTATTGAGCACTGATGTGAGTAAGTGTCTAAAATGAATAATGTGACCCACCTCCCTACGTCGACGGGAGTTCTACGTCGAGAATAGAGTCCCAGGTACGTTGGAGGAGAAATCTTCGGGCCTCTCAGAAAAGGAGCGATCCCAGGTAGTGAGCCCATTTGAAAAAAGCACCATCCAGGCAAGATCCGAAAGATTTGAGTAGGATCTCAGAAACCAGGTGTGTTGCACTTCGAAAGGAAGGATAGATATGCCGGAAGTGCCACATCGGATGCAGTGCGGATTCCCGCACCTCCGAATCTCAGTGGGAGCGAGCATTGGGCCCATCCAGGACCATCGAGGTGTACATTGAGGACGGATTCGGCAGTCTTTTTCAGGATTACGTCGTGTGCGGCGAGTAGGTCCATATGCAGGAAGCAGGGATTGCTCCTGAGGGTGAAAATGAGTTTCGGCATATGAATGCTGTTCTTCAGGAGGAAAAAGGCAGTGTGCGAGTCCAAGATAGAAAGATTTGTTGAAAGTCTTTGGAAGTGTTCGGCTTTGGCGGAAAGCATGCATTGGAGCTTCGTGTCGGACAGGGATCCACCGAGAAAGGTGACATCATCGATTGGGGTAACGTTCGCACAAGGCAGGGTTGCTCTGAGGCGGGCCACAGCGGATCGGAAATCGGCCCCCGAACACGAGACATTAATGATCTCGGTCTTCTTCGCGTTGACCGAGAGGCCGAGGGTAGCCAGTGCTGGTACGATGTGTTCGACATCCCGAATAACCTGGTCAGCATGGCCACCCAATGTGGCATCATCAAGATACCACAGATTGAATTGAGAGACAGCAAGGCGAGCTGCCTCATCGATTGTCATCGCGAAGAGGAGTGGCCCTAGCGGATCACCCTGTTGCACGCCGGTCTCCGAACGGATGATCTCATTCCCGTATACAAGACTGCTCTCCGAGCCGTAGGCAAGCGAGACAAGATGGATTATTTCTGGTGCTCTTCGAGCGCATGTTTCCAAAATAGCATCCCGGCGCACGCTGTTGAAAGCGTTGGTGATATCAAGCTTCACGGCGAAAATCGGTAGTAACTCGTTGGCCCATGTAGAAGAACCCCTGGTGGCAAGAACAGCTCCTTCGCAGCCGCCACGCACACCAACACCGACTTGCGTAGGCGAAAGCTCGGCCCCGATTCTCGTTGCAACCTTCTGGCAGCGACTTTGCCGCAGAGCCTTCTGAAGTAGTTGCCAACCGCGATTGGGCGGACACCTCCGTCCGGTTTTTGAAAAGCGTGAAGGTGGGCAGCGAAAAAGAGATTCCTCGCGAAGAAGAGGATGCTTCCGTCGATGATCCTTCCGACCAGTTTCGTGATTGAACACAAGAGCCGAGAGCCGGATTCCCCGGTGATCGCAGAAGTCATGTCCTTGATATGCCCGGACGAAGGCCGTCAATTCCCCCGCTGCTTGCTCCGAAAGATCTGATTCCCGACAGAACTTCTTCCTCAGTGATGATAATCGGTGTGGGGCTTCGGGGGGGAGTCCAAGGCCTTAGGTCTTCAGGGGCCGGCGGATGCTTTACCTCAGCAGAGTTGATGTTCTGGACGTACACTCGGCAACAGAGTCCCCGGAGCACAAGACTCGGAGGGCAGCTCTCACGTCTCCTTCGAGGAGCTTTCGATTCACCCGATCGATCATCCTGGCGTCCTGTCCGATGCCATTTTCGCATAAGCCGGACTTCCTCTGAGAGGAGGGAAGGGTAGGACAAGATTGTCGCATTCCTCGCCAAAGGAAACTGCCCGAGACTTAATTGCGGACGAGATTCCCTTGCGGGATTGGACGGCTCGTGCTTGTTCCCAGGACGAGAGGTGCAAACAGGAAGATACGGAACCACGGGAGGTCTTCTTCGGAACTGAGTGCTTCTGAGATAATTTGTTCTAGGCAAGAAGCAGCCGTCAGGCGTGCTTGTTTGGGGATACGGAGAGGGATGTCTCTTGTGCCACGAAGCGAGAACAGAATAAATTCCTCAGTCGAGAGATTGTGGGGGGTAGTGAGAGAATCCCCGATTTGACCCAGCGCCCTTTGAGTTGAAGAGGCAGCGGGCACAGTGCCATGCGCCCAAGAATACGATTTTTGGCTTAATTTTTATTTTTAAAAAAAATATAAAATCCAGACAATCCGATAGACAATCCCATTAAAATTAATTTAAATTAATAAAAATGAAAAAATAATTAAAATCTATTGCTTATATGTCGAGATTTACACTTGGTCGAAACTTGGAGATTACCCATATTTCACCATCGGGAATGTTTCTTCTCTGTCTTTTCTTGACGAGTAATCTTCCTTGGTGGACTATATTGTTATGTTCATCTCCTCCAAACAATTTTTATAGATTTGCATTTGCGAGGCCGCTCTACACTAAGTCCTCAAATGAAGTTTGTGAAAACCTTATTTTTCTTAAATGGTCCGTGTCAATTTTTCAGTCCGATAATGGGACTGAATTCAAGAATCGTGAAATGACCAATCTATGTGAGGAATTCAATATCAAACGAATTCACGGAAGGCCAAACAATCCCCGCTCACAAGGGATTGTCGAACGCTTTCAACCAGTCAATTACAAGAAAAATGGCAAAAAATGATCGACAATGATAATAAAAAAGTGGCTGGAAAAATTAGAAAATGCAGTGTACAGTTATAACATTCTGTCCACTCATCTTCTAATGAGAGCCCTTTAAAAGATACCGGGGATAAGTGGAATAATACAATATTTTATGGTTGTAATTATAAAATTATTCCTTAGATAATTCAAGTAATGATTTGTTGAGTCCTGATCAAGTCGATGATGCAAACAATTGTCCGAGTCCAATTGAAAATTCATGTAATTTGAATTTCTATATGTAGATGATTGTAATTATTCGTTTACAAGTCCGAAAAGATTGCGACTGAATAAGTTTGAATCTCCATATTATCATCTGCAGAAATTATCAGTATTTTATCAAACATCGCGTTGAGGTAGTTTAAACATTCAAATTTAATAGATAAAAAATTCGATGAGCGAAATTTCGATTGTGCCAATGTCCAGACTTAAAAAATAATTAACAAGTTATTATTCTTTGAAGTTTAATATTAATTACAATATTGACATTAAGTTAAGCTGCAAAGTCACGTCAGGTATCGCGCGGCCCATAGGTATCACGCAAACCATGTCACATAATACAATAAGTTGTGCTTTTTTGCTCTGTAGTTTGATAGATTTCTATTCTGTTTTTTCATTTGATTTTGATTAATGAATAAATCATTCTTTTTAAAACATATTTTTGAAATAATCAGTCAATTTCAAATTTTTCATATTTCTTAAATTTTTCCAAGTTGAAATTTAAACTCAATATTTTTAGAGTGTCTCAAAAGATGTATTTTGCGCTACATTTTCCAACCTATTCATCATTTTATACGTTTCTAATATCGTTGTTTTGTCCTCTGTGCCAAATCCATTATAAAATTCGCGACTTTTGACTAGATCTTTGTTTTCTCCAGATATTACTTCAGTTATATTTCTTCCAGAACTTCTTCCCAGCAATTTTTATCTTCAACTAATTCTTCTCTATTTTCCTTAATTTGCTTCCAGGAGAAAGTCGTCGTTAATCTTTGATAGTCAAATTGATTTATTTCATTCGAAACTTGCTCTCAGAAGAAGTTTGTAGACACTGCGATTTTAATATTTGTTTGTTTCAATAGAAATTTTAGAATTATTATTAGAACCAAGATAACCGTCCAAAACATAGAACTAATTAATCAGGTGATCCCGGCTTCTCTGAGAAGGGTCCTCATCTTTGCCCCAGTGCAACTCCATAGTCCCGACACAATTTACTGTAGGCCCATGGTTCCTTCCTAAGATTTCTTTAAATGAGGCGATGGATAGATGTTCATTCGGTCCTAGTAGTGCTTTCCGAAATCTTTCTTGAGTTTTTTCGATTTTTTCACGGTTCGTTTCACTGACAAACCCTCCCCACGCCCCACAAGCATAACTAATCGACGGTTTAATATATTGCCGGTAGATTGATTGGCGTGTGGGGAAGCTGATCCATTGTTTGCATTTTCGGGGGAACACTTTTAAGATGTTCAGTTTCTTCATGCAGCTAGTTGTAGCATTTTCAACTTGATGGGAGAAACACATATGATTATCGCGCCGAGGATTTTCTGAGATTTTTTAAAGGGGATTTCCATGTTGTTTAGATATAAGTTCACCACCATTGTCCCAAGCTTCCTTGCTGAAGTCCAGAAGCGTAGTGACTGATTTTTCAGGACTCGTTGATATTTGATTTATCGAAAGTCAACTTTCGAGATTGTGGAGGTAGTTCTGTAGTTTTGAACTTGCTATGTTAACCTCACAGCTCCGAGTAGCAATCACAATATTGTCAGCGTATGATAGTACAATTGAGTCTTTGTCGTTTGGTAGCGGGAGATCCGATAAGAATGAGTTAAAAAGAACTGGTGAACGGAGTGAGCCTTGAGGGA
The DNA here is from genome assembly GCF_006345805.1 of Octopus sinensis. Classification (NCBI taxonomy): domain Eukaryota; kingdom Metazoa; phylum Mollusca; class Cephalopoda; order Octopoda; family Octopodidae; genus Octopus; species Octopus sinensis. The sequence goes on from NW_021834483.1 coordinate 19,465, forward strand.
CTGCGTTTGGAAAATATCGTGACATCGATCTTGTATTGTTTTGTTGGATCCTGCCTCTTCTGCCGCTGAGGATGTTAGCTAGCCACTTTTTCAGCTTTGGGTGAATAGAAATCTTGGAATGTATTACACAAAGATAAGTATAATTTACGTATTTTTATAATAAATTTCAACGGATAACAATATCTATTGTTACAGTAAATAGAGATACCAGGAAATAGCGATCCGAAGTAAAATAATTATAAAATTTTATATTGTCCAAATAGAGAAATCTATAAAGACAAATACTGTGCAGGACGATTTTTTCGTTAATTTGATAATTTTATAAATTAATAAATAGCTTACTACAAAATCTGCTTTAAAATCGTACAGGAATAATGAAAATATTTGCTTAAGAATAGATTCGTTTATTGTTTGAATTGATAAAGTAAAAACTGCTTTAGATTCAATTAATTTGGAAAGAAACCTTGCATTGATAAAATCATGTTATAGTGACATATTAGATGGATTACATCAATGCCAAGAAACTTTTTTTACCATTGAGGATGCCGTTAAATTTATTAATGTAATAAATTTTGGGGATGATCCATGTGGAATATCTAAATATTTCCGTAAAAGAATAGATAAAAATCGATTAAAAGAAATTTATACTGCTAAGATTGATAATTGTTCACCAGAAGATGTTGGAGAACGATAGAAACTTTAAAAATGATAACATTAAATATTACTTTTCGTTATATTACAATAAATTTGAGTGATTAGTTCTAAATATAAGCCTTATTAAAACTATATTAATACATAAAAATAAAAATTTATTAGGTCATATTAAGGGCATATATTTTTTCGTTTAAGGTCATATAAGTCATATTTTATCGGTCATATTTGAAATTTTTTAGGTCATATTTGCGGTTGCCCTAGTAATAATGTATGTTAATTCGGATTTATTTAAAATTGATTTGACGTATTAATTCATTCTTTTTCTTTTTGAGCCATTCCTTAGCTCTCTAACTGCAATCTCTTATCGACCATCACCAATCTGATCCTCACTCCAGGATTGTTGTTCCATGGGCACGATTCCGTCGTCCTCAAATTGTCGTAGAGATTTTCGTTGTAGAAAATGAATGACTTCACTAACATCACTCTCTTGAAAGTTCATTTCATGTCGGTGCTCCACTAACATGCTTTCAAGAGTTTTCTTTAGTACAATAGATTGAATATATGCCCTCGGAATAGTATCCACACCCCAAAATCCACATATGATTTGTAGAATTTACTCACAATTCCCTTCCAAGTCATAATAATAGGGACAATTTTAACTTTCGCTTTGTATATTTGGCACAACTCTCCAGCGAGGAGGTCGTATTTATGAAGTTTTTCAATCTCAACCACCTTCAGCATCTCCTGAGAAGTGATTCCGACCTCTACTAAAGTAATCTCCCTTGTCCTTTTATCGAAAACAAATATGTCCGGCTTGTTATGTTGTACTTTGATGTCTGTCATCAGCGTCGTATCGACTCTAATCTCAACATTCTCAGTTGTTACTATTGATTGGACTGAGTGAGTCTTCAGTTTCTTTGAATATCTCATGAACTGATGCTCAGCGAATAGAAAAGCTAAATAGAACAAAAATTAAAAAGGGGAATTTTAGTTAACTTAAATTAACCCCAGAAGCGACAAAAATTATAAATTTTCTAAAATATTCGCATCATATTTAAATTTAAAAATAGATGTACATTTTCTCCTTTAAAAGCGAGATTTTTACTGATTCTCTAACTAAACATAATTATAAACCGATTCGAAAAAGTAAACTATTAGAAAAAAATAAATTTTTCAAATGATATAACTCTAATTTACTTTATAAATATACTTTTTGTTTTTTCTAGAACATTTCTTACCGATTAAAAAAGCAATTGTAGTATTTCACCGTCGTTTGTTAGTTAGTATATTTAAGAAATTGCTAATTTTTATCTGGTTAATTTTTAAGGAATATCAATGTATTTTATGTAAAAAATTATTTATAATTTATCCACCAAATCCATAAATTGTCCTACCTTGACGTTTCAAGGCATTAACAAAATCCATTGCGATAACAGTTTTTCTTTTGGCATGTTCAGTGTAAGAAATACAATCACGAACAGTTTGCTCGATAAAAATTTTAAGGACAGAACGTGTCTCCTCGTAAATTTTTCCAGAAATTCTTTGAACACCTCCTCTTCGACATAGTCTTCTTATTGCTGGCTTAGTAATTCCTTGTATATTGTCAATTAATATCTTTCGAAATCGTTTTGCACCACTCTTTCCTTCATTCCTTGTATATTTAATTTTCTATTTATAATTTTCATAAGCTTAACCAGGTTCTCATTTTCTACAACGAAAATCTCTACGACAATTTGAGGACGACGGAATCGTGCCCATGGAACAACAATCCTGGAGTGAGGATCAGATTGGTGATGGTCGATAAGAGATTGCAGTTAGAGAGCTAAGGAATGGCTCAAAAGAAAAAGAATGAATTAATACGTCAAATCAATTTAAATAAATCCGAATTAACATACTTATTACTAGGGCAACCGCAAATATGACCTAAAAAATTCAAATATGACCGATAAAATATGACTTATATGACCTTAAACGAAAAAATATATGCCCTTAATATGACCTAATAAATTTTTATTTTTATGTATTAATATAGTTTTAATAAGGCTTATATTTAGAACTAATCACTCAAATTTATTGTAATATAACGAAAAATAATATTTAATGTTATCATTTTTAAAGTTCTATCGTTCTCCAACATCTTCTGGTGAACAATTATCAATCTTAGCAGTATAAATTTCTTTTAATCGATTTTTATCTATTCTTTTACGGAAATATTTAGATATTCCACATGGATCATCCCCAAAATTTATACATTAATAAATTAACGGCATCCTCAATGGTAAAAAAAGTTTCTTGGCATTGATGTAATCCATCTAATATGTCACTATAACATGATTTTATCAATGCAAGGTTTCTTTCCAAATTAATTGAATCTAAAGCAGTTTTTACTTTATCTAAGATTTTCCCTTTTTTGTTAAATTCAGGACCAGAAACTTTTTTTGTTAAACCAATTTAAAACAAAAATCATTTGGAATTGCAATCAATTTCGATTGACGCAAGTCGTGTGTTTTACTTCTTTTTTTATGCATTTCCGTCTGTCTGTGTTGTTCCACGTTAAAACTTTTTGAAAAGTTTACCGGAACACAACAGAACTTGCAATTAAGTCCCCCATTAGTACTTCTCGTAAATTCGTGCGGATATTTATTTAATATTTTAGAGAGTTTGAATTCATTAGATTTTTTTGATTTAGGCATCTATTAATATACCTTTTTTTATATAAAAACCTTTATCTCACTCAACAAAAAACCGATTATATCTCACATTATAAAAAAATAATTTAAATATTATTATTCAAATATTATATTTAAAAAAATAAATATTAATCTAATTCATTAAAATATACAAAAATTTGAATATGACTTTATTTTTATAATATGACTTTATTATTGAATATGACTTATATGACCTATTAATAAGTGTTTAAATAGTTAAAAAATATAATTAAAATATTTAATTAATATAAACAAACACAAAATGACCTTATTTTGTGATAAGCATTATATGACTTTTGGTTGCCCTAATTATTACCAATAAACTCATACTTCTGTATCAATCAAATATATCTGGGGAATAAAAGTTCATCATCCATTGACAGGCAGACACACCGAGCCCTTATTCGCCCTGTTTGATGACACTTTGGACATACTGGCAAGTCAATTTCCGCAAAAAGGCGTGGAATGAGAGGAATTTGATTGGCGGTGACAGGCTTGACAGATATTCCGTGTCAAATGGATCAACGTAGTTACAGTTTATACAACAACCAGTCGAATGGAGACAATTTTTTGAGTTTTTGTAAATTCGAGCGTCGGTTTTCCAGAGAATGACGTCCGCAGGGTCTTCTGAGTTCTCTGGTACGGGAATTGGAGTCATACAAACCCCGGAAAGTGGCAGAAGAAAAAGAAGTTGGCCATTCCTAACAGTTAGGTGGACAGTTACGTAAATCAATTTTTCATATAAAAAATTATTAGTTTAAATACATCAAAAATTGTTTTAGATGACTGAAAAACAAGATATCGCCAATATAGTGCTGATACAAAAAAATGCGGAAAAAAAGTCAAGTGGAAAAAAGGTCAAGTCGTCTTTGTTTACTTTATATCGTATCTTTATAGCAACTTTTTTCAATATTTGCCTTTTTTCTATTTTTGAAAAATTTTTTGTGAACAAACGTTCTTTAAAAACTCAAGTGCTATTGACAGTATGGAATCTAGAAAACTGAGTCGATATTTTAAAGAACAAGTTGAAAATAAAAAAAACCATCCTTCTGAGCTTTTCGAAGTCAAATATAACAACATGTTTTTTGAACAATACCTTTGGTTATTTGAAAATATAACCGACACCTACAACCAAGGAGATGAAGGTGATACAAATCTTGGAGCAAGTGTCTGCTATAACAACTGTCTATTTCATATATGTCTATTTCGTTGAATTTGTTTTTTAAGAATTCTTTAATTAATTAAAGCAAAACTTTTATTTATATAATTTGCACATTATTTCAGTTTTTTAAAAAAATATTAATTGTTCTTGTGGTGTACGGATGGTTGGCTTTTCGCAGTCTGAAAAGTCATTCCCATGAACGGATCCACAGAAATCTTAACAAATGGAACTCAAGAAAGTGTGGACCTGACATTTCATGCTCATCCTGAAGCCTCGGGCAATTGCAATTACAATAACGGACCCCCACAGACCCCTTCAACTTTGATTCTCATGAAAGCTATTTGTGAGTCGATCGAATCTTCCAACCCTGGAGAATGGATGTCATCTCTATTGATTTGTGTCAAAGACCGTCTTAAACGAGTCCCCAGAGGAAGTTGGCCGCTCATTGCTACTTATTTTAATTCCAAACTTGGAAAAATGAATTAAATATTTAATTGATATTGGATTACCAGTCGAACAAAATTAAAACTATTTATATTTTTTTAAATAAAAATCAAATAAAAAAACACAAAAAGTATTATTATATGATAAAAATACATTTTTATTTTTGTCCCGTGATAAAATCTCAACTTTATCCCAAAAGCTAACCTAACTTCAACCTTATCCATATCCCTAATTTTAACCATATCCCTAACCTTATCCCTAACCCTAACCTTTTCCCTATCCCTAACCTCAACCTATCCTTAACCCTTATTTTAACACAAGCCCCAACCCTAATCTATCTCCAACTTTAATCATAAAATAATGATTCTTAGATTAGTACTATTAAAGAATCTTAGTAAGAATTATTTTTTATAAACAAAATCATTAATCAATTTTATAAAGTCTCGCAATATTTGTTCCTTTTACGACAAATCCTTCTTCAACTTGAATATCAAAATTCATATTTTCTCTGGCAATAACTTTATATTTTTTGTATCAATTTGATCATATAATGGATAATTTCTATTCTGTGGATTAGCATCAATATCTTGCCGTAATAGAACATTAGCCCCCACCTTAATCCGCATTATAACACGTGATAAACAACCTTCGAATTTCCATTTCCGTTTGTTTTTCATTTTTTCTCCTGCTTTCGTTAGATTATCTTATGTTGAAAACAAATTTTTTTGTAATATTTTTATCATCGGTTACTTCATTTTCAACAAATTGAATTTCAGTATCAGCATTGTTTCCATTAAACGCACTGAGAGCTTCCATTTCTTCATCACTTGGTGCATAAATGCCTCTTACTCCCATAAAGATATTGAAAGGAATATGCTTTGTTGTTTCATGTCGTTAACGATTATAGTCGTAAACAATTCCTTAAGAATGAATAATTAAATTTAAACATTATTAAAAAATTTAAACATTATTAAAAAATTAAAAAGGTTAGTTACTCTAGAGGGGCCGCAAAAAAATCCTGGGGGCCGCATTTGAGAACCGCTGCTATAGACTCTATTCACGTAAACAACTACGTCTTTTACACGGAATACACTGTCCATCAAAAATTAACAATCTATCTCTGTATAAACATTACGATGCTACCCCGTTGTCTCAAGAAATCGTTGAAGGCCGGTGGAAATTATTTGACCATATTTTGCGAATGGACCCCAGAGCTCCGGCCAATCGGGCAATGGACGATTATTTCTCCGAACATGGAGACAAATTTCGTGAAAGACCTAGATACACTCTTCCAGCAGTTCTGGAAAGGGATCTCAGACTTCATGGCAAAAGTTTCAAAAACTGGGACGACCTAGAATCTTTGCGGGATCTCGCCCACAACAGAGGGGCATGGACGAGGATGGTCCGGAAGATTGTTTCGCTTGTGACACGTGTGGGATTATAACTTTGTTTATGTTTCTACGGAAAACATTATATAGTAATTTGTACAATATTTGTGTAACATGCCGTAATAAATCTCGAACTCTACGAGCTATCGGAATACCCAGCTGCTGTTCACGAATGGAGATCGCTCGGATTTGACCTCGCCGAGATTCTTTCCATACAGAAGAGTGGATGTGTTGGCTTATCAAGTGAATCTTGGTCGCTATGCTCCAAAAAAGAAGCTAATTTCATCGAAGTAGTCTTTACTTCACAAGATCGATTAAGATCGTTTTGTCCCGTGATAAAATCTCAACTTTATCCCACAAGCTAACCTAACTTCAACATGTTGTTAAGTGAAACTATCATTCCGAACATCATTCCAAAAAGAGAGAACACGATATGCTCTTCCTGCGAACTGAGCAACAAACGCCGGTTTGGCATGAACTGTTCATCTTGCGGTGAATTTTTCCATCTTTCATGTGTTAAAATCACCAACAAAGCAGCAAAGACGCTATACAAATGGGATGTCGTCGATGCATGAGTTCTTGTACAAACCGAAATTTCAATCCTCCTGAAATAAATATGGCGCCTAACCCGCCTGATCTTCCCTCAAATACAGATCTCATCCTTCTAAACCTATCGGAGCTACGGAAGTCCAGGAAGATTCCTCTAAGGATTCCGAAATCCGCTTGTATTTCTGCTGCTTCATGTCTAAGCCAGCTAATTGATAATGCTCTCTCCACTAACAGCTTGGCTTCTTGGGTTCAATTGCTGAGCCTTGCACCTGTTGCTCTTGGAGTACAATTCAAAAACGCTACGCAGAATGAGTCCATATCCTGTATTATCAAGAGAAATATAAAATCAATTGATGACAAAATACACCACACAAAGCTGAATGAAAGACGAAATATAACTCTAAACTAGGATAGCATAAAAGACAGAGTGAATAGGAAACTCATTGAGGGTGATATCCGTGCTGCTTTGCGCGTCGTGAGCAACGATGATACGGTTTTAGCCCCGACTCCTTCAGTGATCGAACATCTGATACGTAAACACCCTTACCCACCTACGGACTACCAAGAATTCACTATGCCGGAAAATTTGCCCAGCCTTATCATCACCGAACAGGAGGTGATTTTCGGAATCGTGTCGTTTGCTCCAAGCAGCAGTGGAGGCTTGGAGGGCCTGCGACCGGGACATGTCAAAGATCTTACTGCGAAATCAGTTCATAGTTCAAATCTGGTTAAATCCATTACGTCGCTGGTTTCTAAAATTGTCAATGGAAAGATCCCTTCTTATGCAAGGGAACTACTATTCTCCGCGCACCTATTGGCCTTTAAAAAGAATGACGGGGAGTAAGACCGATCGCAGTTGGTAATTACTTCAGAAGACTTGCGGCAAAGATTGTCGCTAAAAGAGTTTGTCCGCGGATAAGCGGAGAACTTTCGCCAGTCCAATTGGGAGTCGGTATTACAAATGGATGTGAGGCCTCTGTGCATGCGACAAGATGCTACTTTGGCTGTAGTGCGAAAACCCCCGCATGGGGCTCAAAATAGACATATCTAATGCTTTCAACACACTGCGACGAGATCGACTTATGGAATCGTGCTGGAAGAGAGTTCCGGAGATAATTCAGATAGTTAACCTCTCTTATGGGAAAGAATCGTCTCTAGTCTTCGGTAACGAAATTATCAATCACAAACTGGAGTACAGCAAGGAGATCCACTAGGACCTTTACTGTTTTCGTTGGCCATCGATGATGTTGCACGTTCAACTGGAACTGAACTCAATCTCTGGTATCTCGACGATGCCACTATCGATGGAACTTGGAAATCAGTTTACGAAGGAATTTCGCAAATTGCTCCTGCTTTGAAAAACCTCGGTTTGGAAATTAATACAAACAAATCGGAATTGATCAATATTACGTAGTCCAATAACGAATTCATGCGAATTACTCAACAGTTCAACCATTTGCTTAAAGGGATTTCTACCACGGCTCGGGACGAGGTATATTTCCTCGGTGGTCCACTTGGTGACGCAGAATTGCGTAAGCACCTTCGGAAGAAAGCAGAAAACCTATCACTATTTACACAACGAATATCCCTCCTTGATGCGCATACTGCGTTTTTTCTCATGAGAGCGAGTATCTGCATGCCAAGACTTCTTTATGCTCTAAGGAGCTGCCCTTGCTATGCACAACGAGACAGCCTTTTATTACTTGATCAGACACTGAAAGACACGGCCGAAACTATTTTAAACGTTCGCTTTGATGATCTGGGATGGACTCAGTGTAAACTGCCGACGAAATTGGATGGAGTTGGCCTCAGGTCCGCATTGGAAGTAGCAGCACCAGCTTATCTCTCGTCGCTCTCAAGCAGCCGGGATCTGGTCCAGGAAATTCTACGTAACCCTTCTGAATTTTCCTTGGAGCCGGAGTTCGCTAGAGCTTGTGAACGGTGGAGTGGAACTGGGTTGATGATTCCGGCGGAGACATTCAAACAGACTAACTGGGATTCGATTTTATGCAACGACATTGTCCAAAAATACAAACAGAGGGCCAATCAGCATCGACTCACATGTCTCTTGTCCGGAGCACGCCATCATAGTGACGCGTGGCTTGATGCTCTCCCGTGTCCTGCCCTTGGTAATCTATTGGACAATAATTCTATGAGAATCGGTGTAGCACTTCGTCTGGGACTGGATATTTGCCAAGTTCACGGCTGTCGTTGCGGAGGCCTTGTTGATGCCAAAGGATTGCACCTCTATCCTGCGGAAGAAGTGCAGGTCGAACCCCTCGACATGCCGCATTGAATGATGTGATACGACGTGCCCTAGAGGCAGCAGGATTCCCAGCAAGACTGGAACCTGCGGGTCTTAACCGTAATGATGGGAGAAGGCCAGATGGAGTGACTCTTTTCCCCTACTCTGGGGGAAAACCACTAGTTTGGGACTCGACATGCGTGGACACTTTCACTCGAAAGAACATCAACATTTCCTTGCGTTCATCTGGATCGGCCGCTAACTTTGCTGAAAAAGCAAAAATTGCCAAATATTCCACAATCGGAATTCGTACCGCTTTGTTCCTGTGGCAGTCGAGACTTCGGGTGTCACAGGAACTGTAACTGAGTCATTCCTTAAAGAAATCGGACGTAAAATCGCTCATATAAAAAACGACTGGAGGGAACCAACATGGCTTCGACAAAGAATAGGATTGGCCGTTGTTCGCGGCAATGCCTTGAAATTTTTTTATAAATTAATGAGAGGGATTTATTTAGGAATAATAAAAAGCTGATACTCACGGTCAACTCCATATTTTTCTAAGTCACGAGGCATCTGAAGAGCAGCCAAGTAAAACCAAATTTACGTACTCGTGTTAGTGAGATTGTCTTCATTGGTGAGCTGAAACGTGATAAAATGACGCCAACTTAGGAATTGAGAAATACGTCAAAAAATTAATGGAACATCTTACAAAAAGACAGCACATCTTCTTAACGATGGCAAGATCTACCGGAGGTCCCCTTGAAGAGGAGTATCTTGCCTATGAGAAGTGTGTTAGGAAATTTGAACCGAACATCCTCTATAAAACGCCATTTTCAAATTATTCACAGATCATTATCTGAGAAAACTAATGATGAACAATGTGAAACAATTGCATCTCGACAAAACAAGGACCCAGTACATTTGTACGGTAGAAAGTAAAATAATTTGTTTCAATATCAAATACACAGATTATATTCGAGGTCGAAATTTCCGGGGAGTAAATATGACCATGTTAAACAATTCGTTTCTGAATAAAAATGGCGGAATATTTCGTGGCGACTTTCAAAAAAGGCAATTAGAATTTATTCCAACATTTATCTAGTATTTTAGACAAATATACAGTCGCATGTAAAAAATGGTTTATTGCTGGAGAAAAACGAGATTCTCTTAACACCTTGCTGCACGTGAGCACAATAAAAAGATCCTCTCCGTCCACATCAAAATCCTTAATTTTGCCATTAGACGTCAGCGGTAGTCGAACTGTGCCACATACTTCAACATTAATCCACTTTTCCGGAATTTTTAAAGAAAGGGAATCGAAAATATTGGGATATATGTTCTGATAGCGTCCTCCGAAATGATAAATAATGTCGTTTGTGACACAAATCTGATGTTCGTGGACCATCACTGTCTTGAAGTGGACTAGAGAGATACACTCGTGACAGAGTAATTCAGGGGTCCTTAAAATCTTCGAAAATCTATTTCTCGGGACACTTAATATTTTATCAATATATTTTTTCCATCGACAACGCGGAATTTTACCAGATTTGAAAAACTGACGTGGTTGAGCACTGCAACTTGATGAGACCATACAAAATATTCGCACATGAGCACAAAATGAACCCAAAATTCAAATAAATTACAACTGTTTAATCACAAATGTATTTATCAAAATAAATAAAATAACATATAAGAAAAGCTATTTAAATACACCAATTAGGATAGTTTAGTTGACTATAGTTAAGCAATTCGAACTAAATAATTTACATTAAAAAATAAGACATTTTATTATTACAGAGCCAAGATTTGAGATGACTGTCCCCTTAGGCAGCAACTAATGTTCCTTGAACACCATAATCTTAAAAATAATACGTACAGTTCTTTCAGCAACCCCACAAGCCTCGCTCACTTCTACAACAAATCACATAATACAACCTTCGGTGTCTTTTGGTTTCCGCGGATGACCACCATTAAAAAACGCTGAAACAATCATTGGGTCTCACAACGGTCTTTTATGCGCACAAAATTCAATTAAAAAATTATATATTTCTGGTTACGCTTCACTTTATGCTTCCGATGCAACTCTGACTTATCCAAACTAGAATAGATAGTTCGGGTTTGTTACAAAAGTATTTTCGACATGTACTTCGACAATATATCCTAGAAGCAAGCAATTCTCCCGCTCTATTTTAGGGAAATCTGCCTACAATTACCTAAGGATGTTGTTTTACCTACCTATTTGTCCTTCCGACTATGTTTGTTTAAGAAGTGCGGCCCAGGCACAAGCCTGGCTTAATGCTTTTCCACTTCCGTCGGTTGGTAGCAAGCTTGATAACGATAAACATTTTGTCGACATTTCTCACACAATATTGTTGAATGACGGATGTTCGATTGAACGATGGTAAAAACGCACAAGAAACGAATCAAAAAATAAAGATCATACATAATCACAATCTTTTTAGTAGATAGATTTAGAACTGTTTTATGTAAGATAAAAGCTAGTATCTTTTATTTATAGTTCATTGTTAATGCAAGTTCTTGTGCATTATAACTTTAACAAATTATAAAAATTTGAAGTATTTTTTTCAACCTGTAGCGATCGGGAATGTCCATCGCCTGTAACACATTATTCCAACTAATAGCCATTAAATATTAAATGAAAATTACAAGTAACACAACTGCTATTGTAATCCAATACACAAGAGGAGTCATTTTAGCTCCAGATAGTCTACTATCTATAAAGTCTTACATTTCAATTCAATATATCCTGTTTATAAACGTAATTTACCCTTCTACACAAAAAAATCGTTCACATTTCAACAAATTCAGTCATCTCGATGTCCGGATCGTTGTTAGAAAAACTCTGCAGATCCAGACATTTCCTGACATTACTCACCAAAAAGAATTGGACTGCATCTTTTCAAAATTTACACAAACAGGAAAAATGAAAAAAAATAAATTTCACAAAATTAGACATAAACCTTAATTTTTAATCAAAAATACGCACTTTTGTACTAAAGCAAGAAAATTCAATAATTTATCAAAAATACTAAAAAAATATGAATATAGTGAAGATATTTTACAAGTACAAAAAATACATAAACGACAATATTAAAAAAATTAAGTATTTATGAAAAGAACAAAAAGACAAATTATTATATTTATTATACACGATTTTGCACAACTAAATTAATCAACTCAAATATATATTTTCTATTCATATCTGATAATGATTACTACACAACAAAGATCAACAAATCGTTGTGACCTCGGTCATATCAGAACTTATTCCTTTCTCATACAAATCGAGACATTTATAAATAAAAAATTCCATTTTAGATCATTTCAGTTTCAGTAATACAGTCCGACCTCGATTTGGAACAGACCTCGGGGCTGGAACACCTTAGTTTTTGGAACAACCTCAGTTTTTGGAACACTTTGTAGGATCTCTGCCTAGAATAAATAATTCCTTTTAAATGAAAACCTCGATTTGGAACAAAATTTATTATTATTATTTATTTCTAGTCATTAAAAAATTAATTAATTTGGATTAAAAAAACTCCACGCTAAATTATTATGGGTCTCAGTTACGAGAAAAAGGTTGAAATTGCTCGACAACTAAAAAGTCATTCACACAGAGTACTTGCTCAAAAATATGAAACGAGCATTGGCACAATTGCTCGAATAAAAAAACGATTACGCCGCAAATAACCTGTGGGAACATTATTCCAAATTTTCGGACTGAAACAAAAACTGACGATATTTTTAAAACATTGGATAGTAAAGTTCTCGACGTTTTTCAACAATTACGGCTCCAAAATATTCCAGTTTCAGGTCCTCTTATCAAAAAAATTGGTAATTTTACTTTTTCTCACATTGTTTTAAGGTTTGAAAATTGCGGGTAAATTGAGGCGTATTTCTTCCGCTTCGTCTCCTCGGCCCGACGGGAAGTAAAGCCGGGGGAGGACGCAGACTGAGCAACGGTCCCGGGGGCAAAGGTGTCCGCGCAGGTAACATCCCAAACGAGACATTTTCCCTCCGAGAATGGAAAGATCATAAATATTATTTTTATGGGCTAATTATAAAGTTTAACTATGCCTTGTATTGATTTAAATTTGTTTTTGTTCATGTACTTAAATAATTTAAAAAAGTTATTTTTTAAATGTTGGTAAACCTAAACTTGTTGGAAAATTTTTAGCGTGCTAGATTTGTTTCTTGTAATGGCTTCTTATAGAGGTTATGTCAAAGATTCTTCAGAGTAACGAATTTTAAAAGATGCTTTGTAAAATAAATTCCCGGAAGTTTTTTTAGGCAAGCAAAAATAGACTTATAAAAAAAGATCGAGAATTTTACAATAATCAATTAAGGGTACTCTAGATTTACGATTAATGCGCAGATTGTATTACTTTGGACAATGAAACTGAAATGGAGCATGTAGCTAAATCTCTACATGAATATTCACAGGGAGGAGTATATAAGTTGATTCGAAAAAAAGACAAGTATAATCAGTTGCTAAACAATTTGTTATAACTGTTGTGTTTTTCAATCAGAAAAGTCATTCGAAATTGTGAAGTATGTAAATTTGCCTGTCCATTGAAAGTTTTAATTCTTTTTAATTTTTAATGTAGGTTGGTGATATGAATCATCATATCTTTGCTTCTTCTCCGAATGAAAGGTTTCAGCTAGATCTTGTAGATCTAAAAAAGTTTTCAGTCGTAAATAATAATTGTAGGTTGGTAGTAGGTGTTTATTGTGGTTGGTAGTAGGTGTTCCGGATGGTCTTGGAGAATTGTCGTCAAACATGACTAGTATTGGGGATACGCATGGAAAGAGACACTTCGGTGCCTTGTTTTTATCTCCCCGCCGATGTTTTTCTTCCTTGTTTTTCTTTTTCTTTTCGCTCAATAAACACTATTCTATTCTATATTCTATTGTAGTAAACAATTTATTCAGATTTGCATTTGTCAGACCACTTTTTCATAAATCTTCAAAAGAAGTATGCAACAACTTAAGATCACTTATCTATCTATATGGACCTTGAAAAATTTTGCAATCAGATAATGGTTCAGAATTCAAGAATGTGTCTCTGAGAGATCTATGCGAAGAGTTCAATGTAGTTCAAATACATGGAAGACCAAACAATCCCCGTACACAGGGGATGGATAAATTCGAGTATCCATTCTACCCGGGCTCTGAAATAATTAACATTTTATTAAATAATCGAGTCGAGGCAAATCAATCATTTTTATTTAATAGATAAAATAAACAAATGATTAATTTTAATATTTTTTGTTAAAATGCATTATTCTTTCAAGTTGTCTGTTTTTTGTTAAAATGTGTTCCAATTCAAGGTCGGACTGTACTTTAAAAATGTAGCCGACAGTGACAAAAATAAAAATTGAATTGTGTAGATAGAAGAGTTTTAAATTCGGTATTCCTTGGAAATTTTACATAAGAATCAATAAAAATTGAAAAAACACACATTTTCAAGTGGTCACGTTTTTTTTGAACAGACTGTATGTATCGAAAATCCGGGAGCCCCGTAGATCGGGCTGAGAAGAGAAAGGCTGAGAAATACGCTGGAATTGATACTCTGGATATCTACCAATGACAATTTTTCTCTTGTCCTTTCTTTATTAATAATAGAATTAGAATAAGATATAAAGCATTGAATAAAATTGTAGATTACCAATAATCGAATGGGAAAATAATAATTCGGAACGAATAATAAATGAAATAATCGTTCGATAAATCTGAGCAAACAAGGAATCGAAGAACTTACAGGGGCAAAATAACTGAAATAAAAATAACAGAAATAAATAAATCGAATTAAAACAAATCCATATGAATGGAGATTAATAAAATGAATACAAATTCACTTGAAAAATAAACCTTTATCAAGGACATTTTACAAGCAGTCAATTTAATTAATCTTCAAACAAATAAAAAACGAAAATATTATGAAAATAAAACATTGATAGCAAGAAAGAATAAAATAAGAACTAACAACAAAAATAAACAACACTAAACACGTGATAAATATATTGTATTTAATTAGATAAATTAAGAACATTTAAAAAATAAAATAATTAACACGGAGACCAGCAAGGAGAAGCATTTTTCATTGCTGTTCAAATGAATTGTTTGTATATCAGTTTTAAACTTTCCATGGCTTGCCCAAAAGAATAATCAGAAACTGCACTTAGCGCATTCAGCTTGCGCCTAGCTTATATCGTATTCAAGTGGGTAGAAAAGCTCAGAGATTCATCATAATTGACATCCAGAATTTTGGGGTTTTTTGTTATAGGTAAACGTTTTCCAAATACAAACAGTAGTAGTTCATAAGTGAGTTCACTTTTATTGGGCATGATGAGCGTCTTGGTTGATTTAGATGATGAGATGTATAGTGTTTATGGTAAACCAGACAGCAATGAAATCCAAATGAGATTTAAGTAGTTGGTGATTGTTTAAAGATTGCTATTTCTTCTCCATATGAGAGTAATAAGGTATTTTTTGTGACTGGTGCGTCACTTAAATGGAAGTTGAAGAGATCTGGCGATAGCACTGAGCTTTGCGTGACTCCATTTGGTTGTTATCGAAACCGAGACTTGTGTCTTCTGATTTATGTTTGGCTTAAGCGCCCCGATAGAAAGCTGGTTAGCCAACGTTTCAGTTGTCAAAATATCAGTCCTAGCAATTTTATTGCTCAGTACATGTCTTGAAGAGCGATAAAAAGCTCTGGTAAAACCGACCGAGACAAATATAGTTTTTAAGAAGGCTTGAAATTGTTAAGGCCGAAAAACCATGTTGTGCTTTTTCAAATGAAGGAGGAGAATTTTCAATACAACTTTTAGAATGATTTTTGAAACCACTAATAGAAGCAAGATGGTCTATATGATATACACTAATTAATTTCACTTTTTTTGTAAATCATATTTTTTAAAATGACAATTATGAAATCAGATTGAATAAAAAATCAAAAATAAATATCAAGTCAGTCCTCCTCCTACAAATATGAAATCTCAAGATACCATTTCCTTATGTTTGGGGTTACCTGAAGGACAAGAGCGCTCCTTCACCACATTAATGGTACTGTCTTAATCAGTACTGTCCAGCATGATGAACTGAAACATCCCGTAGTCATCTACTACAGAAATAAGACTACTCGTGAGTCCCTTATAGTCCCTTGAATTTCCGCAGTTTAACCAAGGTCACAAGTTAGGCTCCAAACTTTTTAAAATGTCTATCGAAGCTCAGGCCAACATACTAATGAATCACTGTGCAAAAATTAGTCAGATTTAGAAAACGAAAAAACTCTAGAACACGAAAGTTCGAACTCTTCAATGACAACCTTTCTCATATCACAATATTTATCGCATTAGTTAAAGCAGTTGATAAAAAAATGTAAAAAAATCTAACGCAAGAGGGTGCGACGGCATATCCATTTATCACTTAAAGCATCTCGGGACCTTGGAATGAAAGCAATTGTAAGAATGCTCAAACTTTCACTAAACCTCGGACAAACTCCGATTATCTGGAAAAAATCCTGCACTGGTTTTATTCTAAATCAAACAGAGATTCTAAAAACCCATCATCATATAGACCATCTTGCTTCTATTAGTGGTTTCACTTCGGGTGGCTAATCCATGGAAACAATTTCCCTCGAACTGAAGCAAGCCTGTGCCTCCTGCTAGACCGAAACTTGTTTTTTTCGATAACCGAGAAAACAAATGCAGCTACTTTAACTTATCTGAAAAGACCATTGATCACCTTGTCATCAGATGTGGGCGAATGCTTAACGGGCTTTATCTTAGACCCCATAGCGAAGTAGTCAAATGCTTGCATCTGCATCTATTTGATGAATAAAAATAATATTTGTGATTATCCAAGAATTATATTTTTACGTCACAAGGTCAAAAGTAATGTCAAGTATTCGATCAATTCTAATTATTCCTCAACTATTATTTCAAGTGACCTCAATTATTCTTCAAGAAATTAGCTTTGGCATGTTTTAGATGTGTAAAAACCTGAATAGTAATATAATTTTGTTTTAAGCATCAATTTCAATTTATTACTCGACACCCATTTCTATCAATCCATATTTTTAACCAGGCATATTTTAAATGAGCACGACAAAGATTTTCAATCGATCAAAAGCATTCTAAATGCAAATTTCTAAAAGACTTCAACAAAAAATAAAGCATGCCGTTTCAGCAAAAAAATTGCTGTAAAGACAATTAATGGTTCACCTGAAATTCAAGCTCGAAATCATTAAAGAGGGGAAAAAATAAACTCTAATAATCTAACATTATAGATAAAAAATGCTAAAGGAGAAGTATAAACGGTCGAAAATTATCTACTTTGGTTTTTTTTGTTTTTGGTCTCCAGAGTGGTTTTTAATTAGACTACGGTTATCGACTCTTATTTCTGAAGTATCGAAATTCAATTCCTATAGTCTTTTTAAACTAATTTTAAAATATAACTTAAACTTTGGATAAATGAAACCAAACAAAATTAACGAAACAAAAGAGATAGTTAAATTGGTTTAGTTAAATGGGAAAAGTTTAACCCATTTCATCGCTTTAAAAAAGACCTGCATTTTAATTTAAAATCTTTGTTATTAAGTTTGATAGAAAAATTTTTCATTTATATTTAAGAGCTGGAATATCAAATGCTAATTAGTCTTTGGACATTGGTTATTTATTTTTTGATTAAATAATCTCGTTGGGTATTGGTTTGGCCAGTCTGGCATTGTGATCAATGAAAGTATTCTAATTTCGAATTCATTCGTATATTTAAACGATCATTAACATCATTTGCGATCAATATTTTGTACATGTAAAAGGAACATTCAGAAGACATAAAAAATCTAATACTTCGTGAATATAATAAAGGAAAATCAATCCGAAAAGTTTCAGAAAATTTTCATATTCCGAAGAGTACAGTATGAAACATTTTCAATAAATGGAAATTATAAAAAAAATACCAAAAATAAGCCAAGATTAGGAAAACCGGAAAAAAATATCATCTCGATTAATTCACATAGATAAACGAAAGTTACAGTGGAACTTGTCTAAACCGGCCCCTGAAAATACCGGATCTCTCCGTATATACCGGCCGTTTTCTCCGGTCCCAATTTTTTACAGTATTTTCAATATAAATTTCACCTCTTTATTTCGGATTCTCTATATTCTGAAAACCGGCCGTTTTCTCCGGTCCCAATTTTTTACAGTATTTTCAATATAAATTTCACCTCTTTATTTCGGATTCTCTATATCTGAAAACCGGCCGTAATGTCAAGTCCCAACGGCTTTTTTTACATTGTGCAAACCGGACAAAGAGGTATTAAAAATAACTGTCAAAACCTTGATAAGCCGGATCTCTCTATAAACCGGCCGATTTTCATGGTTCCGTCGGATTCCGGTTTAGACAAGTTCCACTGTACTTAATAATCAGAAATTGTCTCATTAACAACTCTCTACTTACTTGGGCAAAGTAGGATTGCCAGTATGCTCACAGACTGGTACAAATGCTCTAAGAATAGAAGAGTCCCATAAATGTCGTCCACATAAAGTTCCGCTGCTTACTAGGAAACACGTCCACGGTTAAAATATGCTAAAAAAATTTACCTCAAGACGACGACTTTCTATATACAATTTACCCGCCATTTCTATAACTCGCCACTTTTTTTGGGAAAAATGCCTTTTTTACAAAGGAAATTCTCTTACTCGCCACTTTTTAGTACTAAAAAATGACAATTTATTATTTAAAAAATAATTTTTCAAATATTGAATGCTATAAAAAAGAAAGCTGAAAGATGAAGTCTCATTTTCTTATCTTGCCTGGAAAAATGTGTCGGTGGATACAATATCAAAATGTTTTCAGCACGCCAAATGGGAAAAAAGCATTGAAGAACCTATTAAAGGAGACCATAAAATAAAAAATTTCGAACAAATTATAGATAAATTAATGATTTCAGATCTCATAAAAGAAGAGGAGTTTATAGACTTTACGCACTCTGAAAATGACGAACTTCATGATTTTCTACAAAACAATAACGATAAAAATGACAATTTAAACAGTTCAATTATTGAAGATTGTGAAAGAAACAAATGTATTACACATCTAGACGCGATAAAAAGTGTTTCGGACCTCAAAAATATTTTTCACATGATGATCATTTTAATGTGAATATGCTTGAAAGTTTAATAAACATGAAAAAAAATATGTTGAAAAGATCAGTCAAAAAACTATCAATGATTACTTTACTTAAAATCTTCGTTTTTTAATAAATGTTTCAGATATTTATTTAAATGTTTAGAATCATTCAAATAGGTAGTTAAAAATTATAGACAATTTTTATGATAGAAGATTCGGATATTGATTATTTATCTTACTCGCCAAATTCTCGCCAATTTTGACTTGGTCCCAAAAATGGCGAGCAATAGAGAGAATGAAGACTGTAATATTATTTGGTCAGATGAGACAAAGATAGAAATTTTTGGAGAGAATTATACAAGCTACGTGTGGCGTAAATCAAAAGATGAATATCGCCCAAAAATACCACACCAACAGTTAAACATGGCAGTATTATATATGGGGTGTTTTTCTTCTCGGGAAGCTGAGAAAGTTTATGTAATAGACGGAATATTGAATGGTTCTATATAGTGTGATATTAAAAAAATATTTTTTCGTCAATTAAGAAATGTGGTATTGCGGGGAATTGGAAATTTAAACAGGACAATAATCCGAAGCATAGTGCACAAAAGCTCAAGAAATGGCTAGAGGAACATTTATTTATTACCCTTGAATGGCAAAGTCAGTCCCCAGATCTAAATCCGATTGAAAATCTTTGGAAAGAATTAAAAGTCTTTTTTTATGGTCACATAATTACATAATCCAAATAATATCACGGAATTACAATTAACTTAAATATAAACAGTTGTTATAAAAAACACAATTTTATTAAAAATAAACAAAAAGACTAAGACTAATTTGACCCATTGCACTCGCGTTAAATTGGCGCATCAAAATAAATAAATTGATAACTAATTAAAAGATGAAAGTAAATAAATAGAATCAATGGAGCGGAAATTCACATATTTCACAACGAGATGATCCCCCTGCATTAATAAACCTACATTTCGAACAACCAATCTCCTCATCAGAATGCACTGAAATGACTCCCTCAACCAGAGTCAATAGCAACTCCCACAAGCTCTATCAACGACCTCATTTCTATTCCGTGACGGATCCTCGACAACAAATCACGATTCCCGTCCCTCACAGCCACCAACAAATCCCCAATAAAAGTCTAAATATCAAAACGGCATAATTTCACATCAAGTGAGGAAAACTCAGAACTAGTGAGAAAAACAAGCACGTGAAAGTCTCCTATGCACTCCAAAAACGAATCGTACCCAAACTGCTGCCAATACTTCGCAAAACCCAACAAATTCTAAAAAATAGCTAAAAAGAATAAAACTTGTGCTTCAAAATGGTCAGCTCGGTTTTCAATCGCATAAAATGTTTTAGAAACATCAAGAGGGAGTGAATAGACATTGGTCTTGGGAGTTCCCACTCACAACTCAGTAATGAGGAACTCGTTGGGTACTGGTCTGGTCAGTTGCTTTACATTATTGCCGTAACAGTCAGTTTTCTAGACATTTCTACCCCAAGTAACCGACCACATAAAATACGTCAGGGACATACTGATTGTCAGTTGATTCCTTTACGTATGACATCCCAGAACACCCGATAGTGGGCACAAGCAGTCCTTCCTTCACCATACACTGCACAGAAGCCTGGTATGCCTCGAGATGGATTTGCATGTCTTGTCCGCCTGCAAGTATTTCTATTAGAACAACCAGTGGCCACGACTGTCACAAATTTGGACCCATAATAACCCCCGTCGGCCAATTTGCACGGATTCGGATACTTGTTCTGATGATAGGCCGCAGTTATACATTCCTGCGAGCTCAAATAATACGATTTCTAGCAATATAAACACTCCAAACAACATCATTCCCCCGAAAGTGCTTTACAGTCCCAGCACTCGAATCTGCTGACACCAAATCCATAAAAATCCACCCAACAACGACCAATCCCAACTGGGCGGATATCCACCGAATATTCTCTTCCCGAGAATCCTCCAACAACTCAATTCCATCACGACTGGACACCTAACCCTCCAAAAATACAACAATCACTTGAGGAGGCTCATAAATGGCCACTACGACTGCTTTAATCCCCAAAGGAAATTGTTCCATCACTTCATACCTCCCAAACAGGATTCCAGCCCTTCGATTTCCAGTTTTCCCCCCAAAAATGGAGAAACCTCTGAACCATTGTATCATTTTCGAAAGAAACAAACTCCACATGTCTATACTCCTTCAAAACACACATTTCATGTAAAAATAAACCTGTCGATTCAACGTGATGGCCCCAGGCTGACATTGAGAACAGATCCCGGCCGGATATGGCTTGTGGAGGGGACAGGACTGGTCAATCTTACATTTCGTTAAGCGCGCGCTCAACGCCGCTGGATTTCATTCGGTCCTGGAACCGGTTGGGTTAGACCAGGGGTTCTCAAGTGCGGCCCCGAGAATCTTTTTTGCGGCCCCGACTTCCAAACTTTAAAATAAATTTTGGATATAAAATTAATTGTAAATTAATATTATTAAAGATAATATTTTAACTACACGTGTTTGTAAATATATTTCAGGTTGAGTATTTTTTCATGCCATCAAAGAAATATCGAACATTATCTCAAGAAAATAGAGAATTTCAAATTGAATGGGAAGAAAAGTTTTTTTTCGTTGAACTGAATGGTAAAGCTGTTTGTTTGATATGCAACTGTGTCATTAATTCATTGAAAAATTATACTATTGAACGTCATTATAAGAAGCACTCCGAAATATACAATTTATATCTCGGAGAGTCAAGGAAAAAAAAACTCAATATATTAAAGACGTCATTTAAAAATCAGTCCTCAATATTTAAACCAGTGGAAAATAAGCATCAGTTATTAACGTCTTATAAAATTAGCCACCTTCTTGCTGTAAATATGAAACCTTATTCTGACGGAGAAATTATTAAAACTGCTATTTCCATTTTTTGTGATGAATGTTGTCCGTCAAATATACAAAATATTGCAAAACGATTACCATTAAGTAATGATACTATTACAAGAAGAATAGAATGTATTTTTGAGGACCTTGCCCGTCAGCTAATCAAGTTCTTTACTATTAAAAATAATTTTTATAGAACATCGAAAGATTTTTTATATCATTCTTTTGCTGTCGACACGAGTAAAAATATCTCTGATACCGAACAAATGGTCGTATGCATTAGAGGTGTCACTTCGGATTTTAAAATTTCTGAAGAATTTTTTTCTCTTCGTTCATTAAAAGGCACTACAAAAGGAATGGATGTACTTAACGAATTCCTTGAAAGTATTAAAGAATTTGACATTGATCCTTCCAAAATAATTTCCATATGTACTGATGGGGGGGCGAATATGATTGGTCGTAATAAAGGGTTTCATGGACTTTATTCAGAATGGAGACTTGAAAAAAATCTTGATCCTATATTTTGGCAACATTGTATCATTCATCAGGAGAATATAATCGCAAAGTCACTTAAAATGCAAAATGTAATAAGTACGGTGTTGTCCATTGTGAATTGGATACGCGGTAAATCTCTCAATCACAGGAGATTTAAAAAAATGTTAGTGGAAATTGACACAGTGCATAATGATGTGCTTTACCATACCACTGTTCGATGGTTGAGTCGTGCCGCGTGCCTCAAAAGGTATATTGCTTGAATAGAAGTTAGATTTTATGAACTACTCCCTCAAATAAGAGAATTTGTTAAAGACCACAAATACCATGATTTGTTGAGCAGTAAAGAGTGGATTGCCGATTTAGCTTTTTGGGTAGATCTAACCTCTCATTTATCGTCGTTAAATTGTGAATTACAGGGGAAATATAAATTTTGCCATCAACTCTATGGATCTATTGCTTCTTTTATATCAAAATTAAAACTTTGGAGGGATCAAATAATGCTCAAAGATACAATTCATTTTACTTGTTTGAGTGAAAATAAAGCTAACGGTTCATTTGAAAAATATACTACCATTATCAGTCACCTTATTGTTGAATTTGAAAAACGTTCTAAGGTTTATTAAAATTTAGTTTATTTTAAGAATTTTGATGAAATTTTGCCATCAATGAAAATTTTTGCAGCACCATTCAATATAGATCCTAAGAATGCTCCGCCATCACTCCAATTAGAATTGATAGACCTTCAATCAGATGTGCAATTTACCTCAGTGCAAAAGATTGAAAATTTAATGGAATTTTATAGTTCACTTCCCAAAGAAAAATATCCGAATATACTCATAAATGCTTATAAATATGCTTCAATGTTCGGATCCACTTATTTATGTGAGTCAATTTTCAGTAAAATGATTCACATAAAAAATAAATATCGAAATAAATTGACTGATAATCACTTATGCCAGCTTTTGCGATCTACATGTGCCTCCTATATTCCGTGTTATGACAAATTAGTTAACAATTAGTTAAAATAGCTAACAATTTTTCGTTTTAGTTAACAATTTTTCGTTTTAGTCATTTTCCTTTAATTAATTAAGACTAACTATCTCGGTTTCTGAATAAAAAATGAATCTAAAAAAAAATTAGTTAAAAGTTAATGAAAGTTTTAATTTAATTTATTCTGCGGCCCCGAAGACAATGGTTAATTATCGATTTGGCCCCGACGTTAAAAAACTTGAGAAACCCTGGGTTAGACCGTGGTGACGGAAAACGTCCCGATGGGTCCACGCTATTCCCGTTCAAGGGGGGACTCGCTCTCGTTTGGGACGTCACCTGTGTCGACTCGTTTTCCTCGTCATCTCTCATCGACTCTGCCTCCCGCCCTGGCTCACCCTCCGCACATGCCGAATCGGAAAAATCGCAGATCGGCGATTCCTTTCGGAGATCGGCTTGATGATCTCGAGGAAGAGTCACAAGAGACGTGAGTCTAGCTGGCTTTTTCAGCGCAATATCGCGAGGGAAATGCGCTGAAACTGCCTGTCTATTCGCTCGTCCTCTCAATCAAAGAATTAACGTGGATGAATTAGAATTTAATTGATTAATTTGGAAAAAATAGTTATATCTGAGTGATATTGATTAACTAGCAATTCTACTTTGTCAATGTTGACACTATTATTTTGATCAATTCTGGTTTCATGTGGACCTCGCTTGATCCCAACAAGTCAGAGAATTGTTTTTTTCATCGTCTCCTACCCGGAGCAACTATTCATTAAAATACAACTGATTCAAGATTAATTGAACTGCAAATATGTCCTCTTTTACTAATTGTAGAGCGTATGAGTAGAAAAATAATATTGCCTAAGCGTTCCTTGGGATCCATTCTCTGTCTTGTAGAATGAGCACACTGAAATCAACAATGTAATTCACAAAGCCCTGGAAAGACCTGGTTTTCCTTCAGTTCTAGAACTGACAGGCCTTGATCTTGAAGATGCGAAACGTCTAGACGGCTGTACGCTTTTGAATCCGGGAAGCAGCTTGTTTCCGAATCTTTCGCCAAGCGAGCTTTGAATTTCACTGCATGTCGACCCGGTTCGTCGGCTGAGAAGACGAATCCACGAAACTGTCGAAATACGATGATTTGTGCGATCTGTGTTTTCGGGGCCAAGACGCTTGCTCGTCTAAAGAAACTTGGCCGTGCACCCATCGCTCCAGAGATCCCAGGGAATTTATATTCCTTATTCAGAAGATGTTTTTAAACGGGAATTATCTCTCAATCCTGAGAACTAGTACTTAATAACTAGAATTCTCTCCCTCGACCAACACCGCTTGGCCTGCTTTGAGACGGCATGTCGCCCTCACAGCGGAGCCTGGCTAAATGCCACTCCACTGCCGAGTATTGGGAACCTTCTGGACAGTGAGTCCCTACTGACTGGAATTTGTTTACGTCTTGGTCTTCGCCTATGCGAGCCACATGTCTGCCGCTGTGACGCGAAAATCTGTCGTTTTGGACTGCACGCTTTATCGTGTAGACGCAGTGCTGGCCGAATCCCGTGGCACGCGGCTCTTAACGACTTTATCAGGAGAGCTCTGGAAGTCGCCGGAATCCCCTCCCTGCTTGAACCCTCTGGGATCGATCGGGGGGACGGAAAAAGGCCTGACGGGATTACTGTGTTTCCCTTCAACAAAACGAAGCCTCTTACCTGGGATGCCACGTGTGTGGACTCTTTCTCGCCTCAGAACCTGCTGATGTCCGCATCCGCCCCTATTGTCACAACCGCGGAATGCAAAAAGATGCGGAAGTACTCCTTACTTACGGAGAAGTTCCAATTTCTTCCATTCGCGGTCGAGACTTCCGGTTCCTTGGGTGGTAAGGCAATCAGCTTCGTTCAGGAGATCGGGTCCCGCATGTCTGCTATCACAGGCGACGCCCGCGAATCAAGATGGTTTTTCGAGCGGATATCCCTTGCGATAGTACGCTCTAATTCTTTCTCGATCGCGTCGGCTTCCCGTCCATGAAGCTTTCAACACTTGACCGAATTCTTTTTTCGTAATAAACATATCAAAAAAATAACTAGCTTATTCCGTTTTCCATCGATATTTCTTTTACATTATCTTCATCAATATCTAAACATTATAAAATTTGAGTCATTTTCATTCCACATAAATGTACTATACTCTTTAGTACACTGAAATAAGATAAACGATGACTTTTTCGTTGATGAATGAATACACTCAACCCTCTCAAATTGACCATTTTTAACAATTTACCTCTGAAAATTGAAAAAACTCTCAAAAATGGCCAATTTTCAAATTGGCCACAAATTTTAATTTTTCTTCGTACTATAATTTTTATTTTCAAAATTTTTTTAATAAATTTGAATCTTATTAATAAAATTTGTTGCACATGTCTTCTCTTAATAATTATACTCGTCTGAATTTCAATCAGAAAATAGAAATTTTAACTTATAAAGAGGAGAATCTTCATTTTTCCTGTCAGAATTTGGCCGAAAGATTGTCTTTTTTGTTAATAAAAAATTTCTCAAAAAAACAATCAACAACATTCTTTTGAAAAAATATTCTCTTCTCAAAGATAGCAAGATACACAATCTAGCCTCTAAAAGGTATCAAATCTTAAGTTTCCTGAACTTGATGCAAAATTGGTTGAATGGATTGTCTTACTAATCTCATCTATAAGACGTTACAAAGAAAATATAGTTATATCTAAAAAAAACAAATTGGAATTGAATTTTACTTTAAATAAATCAATATTTTTTTATTTTCTTTAATTAAGAAAAATTATGCTAACTGAAGACACATCAAAGTAGTTTCTTTGAAAAATTGTCGATTTTATTTTCTAATTGGCCATTTCTCAAATTGGCCAACAATATTGAAGAAACCAAAAATGGCCAATTTGAGAGGGTTGAGTGTACTTATAGACAACTGAATAAAAACTCGTAGATCATTCGTGATTTTCTTTTACAGTCTTTTTTGTAACCAACGCGATGAATCTTTCAATTTGACTCTGTGATTGAAGGTGTTTCGGGCGACTAAACTTCTGTAGAATAATAAAGTAACTATTACCAGAGGTGAAGGCAAACGCATTGACGGCTTAACTAAATTCCCCTTCGAGCAGGGAAAATCCCTTTTTCTCTTTTTCTAACTATCCATAAATTAACTCTGTAAAAATAAAAAAAATTAATTCTCAAAGTAACTATTTCATTTTTGAATTCTTTACCGTTTTCTGTTTTTAATATTTGAGGAGGTCCAAAATTATAAAATAAATCTTAAAATAAAAGAAATTAAAAGTGCTTCCGTCAAATTAGTAGCTCGGGCAAAGCAAAAAATTGGAATAAATATTGCTTACGTTAAAAATATATTTAAGAGCATCATTTTCTTCAGGCCAGGGAGTCAAATCTACCATAACAATCTAGTAACGCTCTCTTGGACCTTTTGCTTTAATGTTTATTAAAGGAATATGTGCTTTAAAAGCTGACTTTGATGTCTTTGTGAGGATAACGGATTCTAATTTTTTTTTGTATATTTTTTTTTAGCATGAAAAAAAAAGAAATCATCAAAAGAAAACTAGCTACTATGAACTGGCTCGCAGGATTGAAAGACGGATTCTAATTATTAGTAAATTGGTTAGAATAAGAAACTTTAAAAAACTCAAAAAACGATTAACTAAGCCCTGATGCGTTTTTTAAGTCGAAGTTGAGTGCTGTGGCCGCAGTACCTCTTCCGACAATTTTTTGCGTTGATAGGATTAGACGCATAACACCTACAATCGGTGATCTAACAAAACTTCATGCATATCTTTTTGTCAAGAACGCGTTTCTCAGCCAAAACCTTCATATCCGGCTCAATCACTCCTCCACGGAGTCTGAGGACAAGATGTAGTGTTGATTCTTCCGATATTTATAATATTCAGAACCTTTCTGGATGTTGTAGTCATTTAATGTGCGACCATCTTCCAGTTGCTTGCCTGCAAATATTAGTCTCTGTTGGTCGGGAGAGATTCCTAGGGTAATATTACAATATCAGACCTTCCTTGTCTTGTATTTTTGACTTGACATTCTCAATACAATCTCCAGACTCAACCTCTAACGTGATTGTTTTTCCAAGCAGTGTCTTGACAAAAATTTGCATATCACAACAAAAGTAAATTTACAAGTTATGATAAAAAATTTGAATTTTAATTAAATAATTTTTCTTGTCCAAATATTAAAAAAATAAGAATTAATAATCTTTTCCATCTGGTCACTAATTGCTCTAGAAAATTTCTTTTAGTAGACCGATTGGCGTCACCCGATGTAACTATACTCTTAATCCCTCGCATCGTCTACGGAGTGGTCAATCCTTTATGAAACGAGAAGCAATTACAACCCGATCCCGTTGAAGGTCAAGAAATCAAACCGAATGTCTTCTGATACAATTATCCGTATCAGATCATTGAACAAGGAATTGAAGACCAGTGAACACAAACACACTTGTTTGAAATGGAATCGCATTCTTACTGCCGTAAACCGTAATCGTTTAACGGGAGAAGCCTCCTATGGAGAGGCAGTGTGTCAACTGTGGTAAGTTAGGACACACCCGAAAGGTAGGTGGGGTGTAATCTCGAAGGTAAGTCGCACGGCTAGCGTTGCAGTCCCTGCGCCACAAAAGCAATCCAAACCTCCCAAGTCCGCTTGGGTGGCGAGGCCTGTGAAGCCTGCAAGCCACATTGCGAGCGGGTCGGTATCACCTTCGACGACAAAGTCCGCTAATAGCATCCAGTGGGCTACAGGTGATACCGCCCAGCAAAACCTAGGGGGAGGGAAAGACGTCCTCCATACGTGGAAATGCCACTGCACTCCTCCCTTGGCGAGCGTGTTCCCCAGGACACCATTAGTCCTGCGGCGCAGTTGTGTGTGCGCCTACTAAAATTATGTATGGCGACGAAGTGCAGTGTAGCGGATATGCTACATTGCAACATGGCTGAGGCCAAGAAGATTTTTGGCGAGGAGCCGATATGATGCTCAACATTATATCGGTGAACGCGCGCTCCTTGTCCGGTAAAGGAGACGCCGTTATGCACACTCCTAGATATGAAAGACGAAGGGTGGAAATGTCGAATAAAACTCTAGGGGACATCAAGAGATTGATCGAGCGGGCCTTTGATTACAAAAAGGAGTTCGAGCGTGCGATTAATATAACAGATGCAAAAGCTCGACAAGGCTTTGCCACCAGGAACCTACCGCCAATTGAGTCTGACCTTGTTTATGGGGTGAAAAGATGGGTCGCTGATATTGAGGTCTCTGGGGTTTTGGAACATTTGATTGAAAAGGCGAGGGAGTTTGACAAGAGTGAGCTGTTTATATAATTACTAAATTGGATTAATCAATATTGAACCTTTTGAATTTGATTATATTGATCTCCAAATACGAAGACTGCTTACTAAACTGAAAATACGCCTGAAGCCAGCCAATA
>NW_021834484.1:5000-12500 GCF_006345805.1 Octopus sinensis
AATGAAATCTCCTTAACCAACGATGATGACACATAATGCGATGTCTACACATGTACCTTCCTACACAATAATAAAAGTTTATACGTTAGCTTTTACCTAAATGCACGGTTATGGCTACCATTCTAGCAACCTCTGAAGGGCTGCACACTCTAATTAATATAACTTCCTTCTTTCCATGTTTCTATATTTCTGCCTTATTCTACTTAATCTAGTTAGTCTTATTGCAGTCCAGCTGGGCTGATTTTCAGTTGCAGTTTAGCCAAACCACATTGAGATATAAACGATAAATATGGCTACAGTCAAATGACTGAAACAAGTAAAAAAGTAAAAAAGTAAAAGAGAGCTAATTAAGTCTATTGATCATAGACTTAATTAGCTCTCTTTTACTTTTTTACTTTTTTACTTGTTTCAGTCCATTGACGTGGCCATGCTGGAGCACCGCCTTTAGTCGAGCAAATCGACCTCAGGACTTATTCTTTGTAAGCTTAGTACTTATTCTATCGGTATCTTTTGCCGAACCGCTAAGTTACGGGGACGTAAACACACCAGCATCGGTTGTCAAGCAATGCTAGGGGACAAACACAGACACACACACACACACACACACACATATATATATATTATATATATATATATGGAACGGGCTTCTTTCAGTTTCCGTCTACCAAATCCACTCACAAGGCTATGCAAAAACCCCAGGACTTATTCTTTGTAAGCTTAGTACTTATTCTATCGGTCTCTTTTGCCAAACCGCTAAGTTACAGGACCGTAAACACACTAGCATCGGCTGTCAAGCGATATTGGGTCGACAAACACAGACACAAAAACATTACATACATACATACATATATACATACATAAACATACATACATACATACATATACATAATACATACATACATACATACATACATACATACATACATACATACATACATACATACATATACCATACATACATACATACATACATACACGCACTCCTACTCTTGTAAAATTTATCTTAACTCTTGCGGTTGATATTGTGTAAGCCTTATAAAGTATGAATTACTTTGTGTGTGAATATCATCTGTATATAATATATCGTCAGTATATATATGTGCACGAATGTATATGTGTCGATATAAATAATAATATTGATAGTTTTGGTCACTTAAGCTAGATAATAATCTGCTATTTAAGAAAATACTATCTTCATATAAATATATTGTGCAAAGACTCTTGTATATATGTGCCAGCGGGTGTATATGAGTGTGTCTGTAAGTGTGTGTGTGTGTGTGTGTGTGTGTGTGTGTGTGTGTGTGTGTGCGCGCGCGCATGTGTGTGTGTGAGCTCGAGATGTATATGCGTGTATGTTGTTGCCGTTATCAGTGGTCTTAGAATAACGTCTCTCTGCTTCGAAATCAGCGATTCATGAAATTCCAACAGATTAGGCCAAGTTCTTTATTACTTTAGGCCAAGTTCTTTGCACGTACTTCTCCTGAAACAAATATATTGTACTTAACAAACAAGCCCTCTTATTTCGATTTTTAAACCTTATTTTTTCTTCTTTTTATTATTTTTCTCAATACTTTACATTCTAAATATTTGCTTATTTAATTATTAATCTTTTGGTCTTATTTTTCCTTTTATATCACATGGTTTATTCCTTTACATACTACGGGTTTGTCAATCAAATTTTTTTAAAGAACTAAATCGTTTTCAGGAAGCAAATATTTATGATAAACTCATCTTTATTATTTTACCTATCACATTTTGATTTTAATGTAATGTATTTATTAAATTCTTTCTCAAAATACGTAATAAACTACAGGTGTCACTACATTCAAGCAATCCGCGTATAGTAACCTGCAGAATGTGAATATATATTGCGACAATATACTCCGCGTAACGCAGTTAATGTTTTAACGTGCCATGAAATGTTCTGAAGTGTAGCCTGTTAGTAAAGTAGTAAATATATATATATATCTATATGTATGTATGTATGTATGTATGTATGTATGTATGTATGTATGTATATTATGTATATATTTATGTGTGTGTGTGTGTGTGTGTGTGTGTGGTTGTGTGGTGTGTGTGGATACATATATACATCGTGCGATGGGTAAATTCTCTCCATTTTACATTTTTTATATATATATATATTATATATATATCTATATATATATATATATATAATCCTTTAATATATATATATATATATATTATATATATATTATATATATATATTTTATATCTATATATATATCTATATAGTTTATATATATATATATTTATATTATATATATACATATATATTTATTTATATATATAAATGTATGAATATACACCTATATATACATATAATATAAGGTTAAAAGTAATTAATCAATTAATAATTAATAATTTTATCAAGTAGTTCGGTTTGTTAAAAGAACTATTATCGGTTAACTTAAACAAATTTTTTTTTTATTGAAATGAGTATAATTATAATTAGGGTTCAGCAAAAAAGTTGCTTCACCACATAGCAAAATTTAGAAATAGCAGTTAGATCTAGCTATTTCTCTATCATAAGAAAAACTTCCAGACAACAATACTCAACAACCCACGTAGTTGTTATGAATTGTTATTCAGAATAATATGAGTGGTTTAGCATGCACAAAAAAATTCATTTATTGTATAAAATATCAATTAATAATTGATGGTACTATATATTATTATTTAATTGAACGCCACGCATCCATTTCCAAATCAGTTTATATTCACCTCACCTTTTTCATGCGACTCTACTGTATAGTTTTCTTCCTTCATCCTTCTCTAATTCCCTTTTTTCCCCTCCCTCTTTTACCATTTTCTTATTTGTTTATTGCCCACAAGGGGCTAAACACAGAGCGGACAAAAAAGAACAGACAAATAGACGAATTCGATTACATCGACCCCAGTGCGTAACTGGTACTTAATTTATCAACCCCGAAATGATGAAAGGCAAAGTCGACCTCGGCAGAATTTGAAGTCAGAACGTAACAACAGACGAAACACCGCTAAGCATTTCGCCCGGCGTGCTAACTTTTCTGCCAGCTCGCCGCCTTACCATTTCCTATCTGTCTGTCTCTTTTACCATTTTCTATCAGTCTCTCTCTCTCACCCTCTTTCTCTTTTTCTCGCTTACACGTTACCATCACCCATCTTTCTTATGATCATAGTGTCTTTCTTTTCTAGCAAGGACGTTCAAAGGACTAAACGTTCTCCTCTCCAATCTTTTCTCCTTTCAAAGAAAATATTTCTCCCAGTGTTCCCTATTTACCTCTCGTTCTACTCTAACGACCCTTCAAGCTTGTTTTCGTTCGATTTCCTTCTACGCCTCCACTGTCCTATTTTTGTTCCCAACTTTGAACCGCCATTAATCCTAAATTTTATTTTAGAATTTATGGGAACAACTGTCTTCGAAGACTCATATTGTCGTTGAATTCTCGAAACGAGGAGTAGATAGACAGCCTACAACTGATGAAGAGTCGTTTCTCTGTTTACTTGTCCAGTCTTCCATTTTTTTCTCTCGTTGTTTACGTATTTCACTCGTTTGTTTACGTATTTTATGTTGTTTACACAGTTTTTGACGTCCTGTATCCATATATGCATATATATATATATATATATATATATATATATTTCAACAATTGAGGGTAAATAATTAATTAATCAATTTCACCAAGTGTTCAGTATGCAAAGGGACCATTTAAGGCGAATTCAAATTATTACATTATATAAAAGGGCTTAGTAAAATAAATTACTTTGCCGCATACTGAACTCATTAGAAATAGCAGCTAAAAAAACATTATAAAACTATTTCTAATACTTAAAGAAAACCTCTCTCATATAGTGTTTGCTCAATTCAACTCACGGAAGTATGGGGGGTAGAGACATTAAAAAATCAGATGCAAAGTTATTTGAGAACGTACGTTTCAAGATTAGTCAAACTCGACACTTCTATCATCAGCTCAGAACTCCCTGGTTTGGATTTGAAAACACTGAAAGTGGGAGCATACTCCTTCGGCCTCCTATCGCTTCTGAAGATCCGCTCGTAACTAACAGTGCCAACAAACTCAAATATGCAAGCGAAGAATTCTGCTCTCCCCTTTCCACCAGCGTGGGTTAAAATCAGCAAACACTATGCTTTTTTCGGTAAAATCCGAGGCATTTAAATAGAGAGAGATGAATTATAATTTCAAAAATTGAGGGTAAAATTAATTAATTAATCAATTTCACCAAGTGTTCAGTATGCAAAGGGACCATTTAGGCGAATTCAAATTATTACATTATATAAAAGGGCTTAGTAAAATAAATTACTTTGCCGCATACTGAACTCATTAGAAATAGCAGCTAAAAAACATTTATAAAACTATTTCTAATACTTAAAGAAAACCTCTCTCATATAGTGTTTGCTCAATTCAACTCACGGAAGTATGGTGGGGGGTAAGAGACTTAAAAAAAAAATCAGATGCAAAGGTTATTTGAGAACGTACGTTTCAAGTTTAGTCAAACTCGACACTTCTATCATCAGCTCAGAACTCCCGGTTTGGATTTGAAAACACTGAAAGTGGGAGCATACTCCTTCGGCCTCCTTTCGCTTCTGAGATCCGCTCGTAACTAACAGTGCCAACAAACTCAAATATGCCTCACATCTAACCCACCCTCTACCTACCCACAACCCCCACTATACCCCAACCCCAGCCGAACCCACACCCACCTGTGCTTTCCCCACTCTCGCCTCCCCCACCTCCCACACCATCACACCACATTACACTGCACCATACAACATTGCACATCACATCACAACTCACCACCCACACACCCATCCCCACATCTCCACACCCACACATACATACACATCCAGACCACCAGCTCTCTTTCACACGCACATACATACACTCTTAAACACACACGCACCTTTGTGTTGGGGGCTCCTTCGTATTGGAGGTCATCTTGGCCTTGTTATCTCTCCTACTTCCCCTCTCCCGTCTGACCATTCTGTCCGAAGTCAGACGCCATGATAGATCATTAGCTATTACACACATTTTTTTCTCTCCTTGTTTTTTCTCTGTGTATCTTTGTGTAGAAGAGCGCAGGCTCGAAACGTAAAATACTTTTCTTTCCTGAGCGCATACTACTAACATCTGTTTATATTTGTACACCCACCTGCTTCGTCTTTTGTTCATTTTCGTAAACTTTCCCTTTATACATACATATATATATATATGAATGATTACTATTATTATATACACGTATGTATATATATATATATATTATATATACATGTATGTATATATTATATATATATATATATATATATATATTATATATATATATAATAATGCATATTCTATTTTATTTTTATTTTTTATTTTATCTAGTTTCAGCTCATGAGCTGTGGCCATGCTGGGGCACCGCCATTTGGTGTTGCTACATGATTTTACTTCACAGGATGCTTTTTAGCAACTGCCATTTGGTGCATGAGAGAGTTCGATGCAGCGCTGCCCTCATCTGCACCTCCTGCCGTGAAGTTGGTTCATCTGGAATACCTGATATATATTTATGTATTATTTATATTATCATATGATCGAATGCCACGCATCCTTTTCCAATTACTTTATCTTGATAATTACGATGCGCACTCTTCTATCTCTACAATCTCTTCTCTATCTCTCTCCCTCTCTTGTTCTTCATCCTTTCTGCTTTTCTCTCCCACCCTTCCCTATTCTTCTCTTTGCCTCTTCCCCGTTCCCTCTCTCTCCCTCCTCCTCTTCGACTCTCTCGCCGCTGACATGTGACGAAAGAGAATCTATCTCTCTGCTCATTACCCTCCTAAAGAAAAAACGTGCTTATACTGTCTCCTCTCATAAGCTCGACAGCCTAGCGTTCAGAATTTCTCTATCGTCTTGGCTTAACAGCCCTCACCGTTTGTTTTTACTGTTTTGTTCTCATTGTCCTGTTCTTGTTACCACTTTCACCCTCCGCGAAAAATCCCAAATTTTATTTAACTTGCTTTGTGCGGAAGGACTGTTTCAATGAAGTCGCGTCTTGTCCTTACCTTCGAATCCGCGGAGTTGATGAAACGGGGACAACTGAAGACAGGAATATTCTTTATGTTGTATATGTCTCGTTTCTCTGTTTTTTTTTTTTTCATTGTTCCCCCAAAAGCTTGTTTCTATGTTTTGTTTTATATATATTCATTACTCATTGTCTTGAACGGGTTTTGGATGTCTGTACCATATACACGTTATATATATATATACATATATATGTAGGTATGTATATGTGTATATATAATAATATATATATATATATATATGTATAATATAATATATATAATAATAATATAATACTAATAATATAATAATAATATTATAATTAGATAATAATAATATAATAATAATAATATAATAATAATAATAATAATAATAATAATAATAATAATCATAATAATAACCGGGGGATGTTTTAACGAGAACACCGGGGGGCGTTTAACAGTGAGAACGATAAAACAGCGCTCCGAAATCTATCCACAACATCGGAAACAAAGACAATCGCATGGAGCCAAAAGATAAATGACAAAGGGTTGGACTATATCCGAGTAAGTAATACTCATTGAAATTTATTACTATTTTCCAAACGAAACTATGTATTTTAACTGGATATCACCTCCACAGCACATGTAAACATGCTTGATACATTACGATCTATCAACACCAGATCATCTCTAGTCCCAAACACCATGTACAAAAAACTACGAATAAATTAAATAATACCAAAAAAAAAGGAGTATCAAAACAACAAACTCAGCATCTGAGCAACTTTGGACCCCCATAGCAACTGAAGAGGTCACCCAGGTACTGCAAAGTCTAAGCAACTGGAAGGCACCTGGGCATGACAAGATCCCCGACTTCTGGTGGAAATATCTGACAGTAATGAACAAAAAGCTGGCTGAAAACTTTAAAAACATACTGGCAGA
Organism: Octopus sinensis; assembly: GCF_006345805.1. Lineage (NCBI taxonomy): Eukaryota > Metazoa > Mollusca > Cephalopoda > Octopoda > Octopodidae > Octopus > Octopus sinensis. The sequence goes on from NW_021834484.1 coordinate 11,986, forward strand.
GCCAGAGACAATGCCTGAATGGCTCACGAAGGGGAAAACCATCTTAATTCCCAAATCCAATGAGACAGGAAAACCAGAAAACTACAGACCAATAATCTGTCTCCCTACAATGTACAAAGCATTTACTGCAGTGATATCGCAAAGGTTGAACAAGCACCTGGACGAAAACAACCTGTTCCAGAAGAGCAGAAAGGATGCCGCAAAGGCTCATATGGCTGTAAAGATCAACTAATGATCAATAAAGCCATAACTGAAGACAGCCACAGAAAAGAAGAAGGCCTCAGTATGGCTGGATCGACTACCGAAAAGCGCTGATAGCATTCCCAACACGTGATCCTCGAAACACTAGCCATTAACAAGGTAGCACCAACAATTATAAAATACATAGGACACTCTATGAATAAATGGCAGACAGTGCTACAGCTCCAAATAAAAGAGCGAGTCGTGAAAACCAAAGCCATCCCCATTAGAAGAGGAATATTCCAGGGAGATACGCTCTCTCCACTCCTTTTCTG